>NC_069504.1:178047745-178230245 GCF_027579735.1 Bombina bombina | reverse complement strand
AAGACACACACAGCACCCAGCTACTTGCCCGCACTCCGACCAGTGAACAACAAGGCCATCCACACAGACCAGAGGCGGCAGAAAGCCCGCGAAGACGAAAGGAGGTAGAACTGTGGGCCCACACAGCGCATCCGGAATCCGCACACCACGGTGAGGGAAACTCGCGCAGCATCTGATAATAGAAAAGGGAGTTCCGGTGCTCACCAAATAAATCACAACCCTATTGGGTCCATCTGGTAGTGGGGAATAAGACCCAAAGTAACAGTGACACGCAACGGCAGGACAAGATCCTTTGAAGCACTCCAAGGCAAAAGTTCAGACCTCAGGGACACCGGGACATTGCATACCTACTAAACTCTCGAGACATCAACTTGAGCACACAATCAGGTACCGGTGCTAGCTAAACATACTCAGTTTGGGAAACATAGAACAAGATAATATATATATATGATAAGCCTGAGGTAACTTTGGTACATTAACCAGGGGGAAGATATAAGTGATCGGTTCACACAGAGCCTACACTGTTGTCACAGTAGTTGTCAGACACAAGGCCAGCACTTAGGATACTACCCCAGTTGCTCACATATTTGAAATGGACCCCTAGGCTTGAAATAAGCGAGGTATTACACTTGGGCCTCCTCATTAAGAAATAAATACCTTTCACCTAGGTATCCAAAACAAACCTTTATCACAATAGAGCCGAGGCATATCTCCAGGAGCAAACCTCTTAGCCACTACCCCGCAGGCCCTGACACAGCCTGGCTACAAAGCAGTCAACCTATACTCGCTTGCCATGGATTTTGTTCATCAGGTAAGGAACTCTAGCAATATATCCGCATACCCTGGTATGCCAAATAAAAGAACATCAAGGCTGGCAAAAGGCTCACAATCTTCAAAGATGGAGAGCTACCTGCTTCTTCCTGAAGTAACACTGAATACTTCTAAAGATCAGCAAGAAGGGAGGAGACAGACGGCATCTGCACAAATCCACAATGTAGACCCAGCACAACCCAACTTTGTCACTAAAGAGGACATTAGGAACCTCTCCTCTAAGGAGGACATTAAAGAGGCAATGTCAGATGTCAAAAGTATGTTTGCTGAGCTAAGAAAAGATATAAGTGCTGTAGACTAGAGAGTCACCCAGATTTAAGAAAAACAGGTGAATATAAGCTCAGACCTACAACACCAAGCTAGTTTCCTACAATCACAGGAAGTAGCGGTACAAAATCTCACTGAACGCATTGAGGATCTAGAAAACAGAAGCAGGAGGAACAACCTGAGACTGCGGGGAATACCAGAGTCTGTGAACCCCTCTACCCTTCATAAATATATCCAAGATCTCTTCAGATACATAAAGAATGCCCCAACAGCCATAGATGTCCAGATTGAATGGGCACACAGGGTGCTGTGCCCCAAACCCCCTAACCGAGCACTGTCTAGGGACGTGATAATTAAGCTACTATCCTTAAAGGATAAAGAGGAAATACTTAAGCATGCAAGAACAAGGCACCCGCTAGTCTATGAAGGTGCAGCCATTAAAGTTTTCCCTGACCTTTGCCCGGCAACACTTCAGAAGAGGAGAGAGCTGAGGTACATCACCATGGTCCTCAAAGAACACCAAATCCCCTATAGATGCGGGTTCCCGACGAGCATCATTGCCAATATAGATAACACCACGGTAGTCTTCAGGAACATCATGGATCTGCCCAACTTTAACCAGACCTTGGGCATTGAGATCAGGCTCCTCCAGGTGATGCAGGAGGAGGTGATCTAACAGAAGCAGTTCCCCCTGCAGATGCAAACTTTCCTGGCTGATAGAAATATAGGCAAAAATAGCTTATGCTTTACTCGTCTGAATGAACCGGACCTTACTGGGCCCAAGGACTTTTGATTGGACAATGTAGGCTGCATTCCATGGAGGGCGGAGGCCTTTTCAGATAAGTTTGAAGTTACATGTTCCATATAAGTTTGTTCTGTTTGTACTGTTTGCACCATAACTATTGTTCTTTCTTTTTAATTTATTTTTCTTGTGCATACAACCAGCCTCTAGTTTATATTATATCTTGCAGTGATGACAACTAAATTGCTATTTGCAGGAGAAACTAGCCTAAATACAGGGTCTAAAGTTCAAAATAATTATTAGAAGTAAGCACCTCACATGTCATAGTTCCGAGGCCCCTTATCCGGGGGTTAAGCAGTTACATATGCTGAACACAGGTCGGACAAAATACTCACTTTTCAACGGTTAAAGAAAGCTGCATTACATAGAGGGAGTAGGCCTCTTCAGAAAAGTTTAGGCTACATGCTCCATACATGTTCATCCTGTTTATACTGTTCACACTATAACTACTGTTTTTTTTTTGTTTGTTTTTTCTCTATATCTTGTTTTTCTTGCGCACACGGTCAGCCTCTACTTTATTTAATATCTTGCAATGAAAATAACTAAGTTGCTGTCTACAAAATAATTTAGTCTAGATATAGGGTTCAAAGTTCAGAATAGTCACAAGAAATAAATACCTTATGTATTGTAGTCCTGATGCCTCTTTCCCAAGGGTTAAAAGATACAAACGTCAAACTCAGATTGGATGAAACACTTACTCGTTAGAAGACATAAAGGCACTTTCCTTTTTTCTTTTTTTTATTATTTTTCTGTTTGGTTATCGCCTTGCACAAACTCACAAATATATGATTGATGTTTAAATATATATAAATAATAGCACAGGGTTTATTGCCCCTATTTGTTTGTATTGGTATTGTGGTATTGTAAATTGTTGTACTGCGATAGAAAATTGCTTATCCTGATTTTCTGAGAATATTTCTCCTCTCTCCCCTCCCCCCTAACATCTCAGAAGCAGAGTTTCTAACCTAGCCTATTTTTCCTCATTGTCTCAGTGTAGTAGAGACATACTTACCTGTTTACACCTACTCACCTCTCGAGACTAACTCACATCCCCTACTAATCCTTTCCCTGCACCTTTATTTTTCCTTCCTACCCTCTCTTTTACTCCTCCCCCCCCCTTTTTTTCCCTCTCCCAACAACCCCTATACAGCCGCAACATCTATGGCGTTGAAGCAAAGCCGTATTAAAAATCTTACAGTAGACATCATCAGCATAAACACTAAAGGGCTTAACAGCCCCAGAAAATGTGCATTAGGGGCCTATCTATCAAGCTCCAAATGGAACTTGATGGCCCGTGTTTCTGGCGAGCCTGCAGGCTCGCCAGAAACAGCAGTTATGGAGCAGCGGTCACAAAGACCGCTGCTCCATAACCCTGTCCGTCTGCTCTTATGAGGCAGACAAGAATTGCCGTAATTCAACCCGATCGAGTACGATTGGGTTGATTGACACCCCCTACTGGCGGCCACGAGTCTGCAGGGGGTGGTGTTGCACCAGCAGCTCACAAGAGCTGCTGGTGCAATGCTGAATACGGAGAGTGTATTGCTCTCCGCATTCAGTGATGTCTGTCGGACCTGATCCGCACTGTCGGATCAGGTCCGACAGACATTTGTTAAATAGGCCTCTTAAACAGAATGGACGGTGATATTATATTTTTGCAAGAGACACACTTTGAACAATGCGGTTAGGGACCTAGCCTTGCATGACATATGGCGTACTTTCCATCCCACAGCTAGAAACTACACATTCTATTCGCACCCACACAGGAAGTACTCCAGAATAGATTATCTTTTTACAGACACAATAGGACTTACAACTACCACCAGCTGTGCTATCAGGCCAATAACTTGGTCAGACCACGCCCCAGTAAGCTGCTCAATTCAGTGGCCTAATACTCCAGTCACACCGTATATCTGGAAACTAGATGACACACTGCTTGACGACCCCCTTATTTAGCCTGAGATACTCAAAGCACTAGTAGAGTACTTTGCACTAAACACGACGGGCACCATGCTGGACACCACCGTATGGGAGGCACATAAATGTGTCATGAGGGGTGAACTAATCAAACATAAAGCCACAATAGTTAAACAGCATAGGGAGCGCTACCAGGCACTATTAGCACAAGTCTTGGAGAAGGAAGACACCCACAAGCAGCACCCTAGCAACATACTATTAAAAAAAAAAACTACAACAGACTAAGACTGATCTCTTGCACTTCCTACAAGAAGAGCAACAGAGACAAGCCCTAATCTTACTGAAAAAGTTTTTCGAACAGGGAGATAAGGTGGGGAAACTGCTGGCCCGGGCAATAGCTTGGATAAAGATCAGGAGATACGTGCACACACTAATAGACAACCAAGGACTCACTAAGGCAGATAGTAGGACAATCACTAACACATTTAGGGAGTACTATAGCACTCTCTATAATCTACAGACCCAAGGAAACACTCCTGCGGACCTCCTGCTCAGCGCCAAACATGAGTTAGTGATCCATCAGTATATCTCAGAAACGAACACACAAACACTATCCGGAGAGGAGTCCAAGTCTCTTGAGACTCCCATAAAAAGAGAGGAGGTCTTGAAAGCAATTAAAGACTTACCGACTGGAAAAAGCCCAGGTCCAGATGGCTTCAGCCTGAAATATTATAAAACCTTCTCACATGAATTAGCACCACGGTTATTAGATCTATTCCATCAGCTACCCAACTCACAAGCTCTTCCCAAATCCATGCTAGCAGCACACATCGTGGTCATACCAAAACCCGGCAAACCACCCGACAGAGCGGAAAACTATCGACCCATATCCCTCCTGAATGCGGATGTCAAAATCTTAGCCAAGGTGCTTGCAAATCGGTTAAATAATTTTTTGCCCCAGTTAATATCCACCAATCAAGTAGGGTTTTTTCCGGCCCGGGAGGCTCGAGACAACACACTCAAAGTCCTGCAATTGATCTCACACGCCAACGTTTACGCTATCCTTTTATCACTAGTCTCAACCGATGCGGAGAAAGCGGGTAAACTGGTCATTCATGCGTCATACCTTACATAAATATGGATTTGGACCCAGATTTATTATTACCATATTCGCATTATACTCTGCGCCCACTGCTAGAGTTAGAGTAAACGGCACATTATCCGACGCCTTCTCAATAAATAATGGGACGAGATAGGGATGTTCCATGTCCCCGCTCCTATTTGCTCTCACTATAGAGTTGTTGGCTTGTAGAATTCGGGACAATCCTACTATAAAAGGTATTACAGTAGGCAAGACAGAGCACAAAATCACGATGTATGCAGACAACATCCTACTTACACTCTCCAATACTGTTCCGTCACTTGCGGCAGCTCTTTAAGAGTTTGCAGCATACGGAGAGGTTTCAAGTTTTCTACTAAACCCTTCTAAAACAGAGATATTAAACATAACTGAGCCCGAAACCTCATTTAAAAGACTTAGGCAACACTGCCCAATTAAAATTCCACCTACCTCCCTTAAATATCTAGGAATCACTGGGCGAACCGTCCAGTGCTGAATCTTTTGTTGAACATTTAAACACCAACAATAGAGGTTTGGTGTTTACTAGTACTATTGAGAGGCAATCAATAGTGTACCTAGATCTCAATCTCAGTTTCACTGAGGGCAAGTGACTAGCACTACCCATTTTAAGGCAGTAGATTGTAATAGCTATCTTGACTTCAAGAGCTGTCACTATCACCCGTGGAAATTGAACGTCCCCTATGGTCAGTTCAAAAGAGTGCGCCGTAACTGTAGTTCTATGGCAGACTATGAAACACAAAGTCTTACCTTAAAGGAACGCTTTAGGGAGAAACATTACCCTAACTCTATCATTGAAAATGGCTTCTTGAGAGCCAAAAATGATAATAGGGAATTGTATTTTACTGAGCCTAATGCACGATTAGAACCTACAAATAACAGTACCTTTCACAAAGATCCGTTGTTCATTACCCAATTCAACTCTAACCATAATCTAATTAGAGAGATTGTCACACGTCATTGGCAAATATTACTTAAAGACCCTATTTTGAAAAGAACTTTGGACGACAAACCTAGAATAGTCTATAGAAGGGCACCGACCCTCAAAACAATGTTGGCCCCGAGTAAGATTGTCAAACATAGACAGCCTTCTTCGGGTAATAATAGGAATAATTTACAACATGGGTCTTATAAGTGCAGACGAGCCCGTTGTAAGATGTGTATTTTCATTGGTGATCGGCAAAATTTCTTTTAGGTCTAGTATCACCCATAAATCCTATACCATCATTGGTCGTGCATCTTGTGCTTCCTCTTATGTAGTTTATCTACTAACATGTGTCTGTGGGGTACAATACGTAGGGAGCACCTGTAGATACCTTAGTACCAGATGGTCTGAACACCATCGAAATATGAAGAATAACTACAGACTTCATAGTGTATCAAGACACTGTAACGATGTACATAGGGGAGATCTTAATTGTTATTCTGTCAATCCCATAGAATTCATCCCTAAATCCCACCTTTATAATCGGTTTTTTAGGCTCAGACAGAGGGAGACTTATTGGATCCATCTGCTGAAAAGCATGCACCCTGATGGTCTTAATTTATGTGTCGATTTGGCGGCCTTCTCATAAAGGTCCATTTCTCTAGTCCCTCTGCCTGATTTTGATGTAGGTTATTTACTACTAATCAATTGTCCCTATTGGAGTAGACGTCTATGGTCTCGGACCAACTAGATATAACTAGCTTAACTATTAAGAATATTTTTTAAGTTAATCATATTCAGATTTAGACATGAGATGATTCACTTATGACCACACATTGATATTCATCTGTCAGAACATATGGGCCCTTTAAATATGTGGAGGCTATCACACTAACAATATACCTATAGATATCAATCTATCAAATCTATCTGTCAGAATACATTACACCATCAACATATATGGATACCAATTTATTATATCCATTTATCAGAACACATGGTCCCTTTAAATATGCCATTACATTACCATCCATCAGAAAACATGGTCCCCTTAAAATATGTTATCACATCACCAACATGCCTATGAATATTAATTTATTCACGCCCTACGATCTAGTTTTTATTGCATTAGCTTACAGATGGTGCAACAATACTGCATCTGTATGTTTGGTGGTTTATATCATATTTTAAACTTCCCTTTGTTATCGTAATTATTACACATCGTAATTATTACACAGGAGAAATACAGATACAACTCTGTTTCATTCTTTTAGCTAAACACCTTTCTTTTTACGTTAGCAATAACTGTCAACTTTCAGTACCACCCGATATTGTAATTTGAACTACATACAAATTTATTATATTCTGACATTGTACCCATTTTGTGGTTATTTATGTACACTGATCACAGTCGGCATTATCGTCTTTACACTCTTCATCTCTGATTACAGAGCAGGTGCAACTGTCACTATAGATACCAATCACAATTTATGATTGGTTCGACGATGGGTGTGGACAATAGACCGGTCTATGATTGGATGGTCATTATGTTAAATAGAGCGGGGTTTTCAAAGTGAATATCAGCCTGATGAAACGACCGGAAGGTCGAGAAACGCGTTGCTGTTTCCTTGTATTATTAGTATTTTAAACAGTTTTAAAATTAATTTTTTAAATAAAATTTCTTTTATGATACCCCCGCTCTTTTTGTCTACCATCATTCTGATCCTATGTGTGGAGCGGTATCCTGCCACTTACACCAAGGACTCTGAGCCATTAATCCTCCCACAGACGCTGTGGGCCTCTGACGTCTGTGTTTCTCCGCCGCTGCGGATTGGACCATTGGAGCGCTAGAGCCTTCTTCCTATTGGACCGTCTGGCGGACGACTAAGGTTCCGTCCTGTCTAGTTTGGCATACGTTTATGCCATCTCACTTGTGAGTATCTTGCCATTTGTGTGTGCTGTTCGCTCTATCCTGCATCTTAGCGACACCACGATACTGTCCCATAAGGCGCCTCTCTTTGTTTTCTGCTCCTACAGATATCTGCCATCATCCTCTCCTCGGGAGTGCTGCCGTCAGATCGGGTGGCCTGTGGTGGGGATTCACCTTGCCTCCCCCGAGACTGGTTCTGTTTTTTGTGCTCTGCTTCTCATATGTGCGCACCTCCATAAGGACTCAATCCTTGTTTTATCCGAGGAATCACTCTTACACCACAAGTTAGGCAACTAGTAGATATTAATTACAAGACAATTAGGGACGATAAAACGAGACCTCACAAGTTGGAGAAATAAAAGTATATCCTGGCTAGGCCGCATTAGTGTGGTTAAGATGAACGTCCTGCCCAGGGTCCTTTATATCCTCCAGACAATCCTGATATCTACATCCCACCACTTACTGCACCAAATACAGATGGCCATAGAAACATACATTTGGAATGGGATCAAACCTAGAATTCAGCGGAAGACATTATATCTCCCTAGGGAGGTGGGAGGAGTGGGAGTCCCCCACCTACAGACTTTTCGCAAAGCCATAAATTTACAAAGGCTAATTGAGTGGTGCCACAACACTAAAAATAAAGCTTAGACACAGATGGATTGCGAGATCCTGCAGAGAGGCAACGTCGGGTCACTGGCGTGGGTGACAACAGCCCGTCGCCCTAGATTGATGGAGAACTATTTGCTCCTAGGTTTTCTCCATGTGGGATAAGTTGATACGAGATGAGACTTTCATCTCTTCGCAAAACTCATCTTAGACCCCGATTAGGGAGAACACGGATATAGGGCTTAAAACTGAAGCCAGGGTCCAAGACCCAACTTACCCCCTAGCAGAGAACAACAATCTGCATGTTTTACAATGCGGTAAGCTTAAATCTCAGGCTGAACTGAAACAGTGGGACAGTCAGACGTTCTCTTCTTTGTTCTGTATGGCACAGCTGGCGCATTTCTATTCCATGCATAAAAGCAAAACACACAACAGCAGACAAAAAACTCCCTTTGAAAATCTATGTGTAGCAAGCCAACCCCCAAAACATCTCATCTCAAAATTATACAAAATGCTTCTTTCAGGGGCAGAGCCTTGCCTTCCTTCATTTGCGCACGCATGGCACAGGGGGTTAGGGCACACAATAGAAACTGAGGACTGGTATAAAATTTTCAAGAGAAACAAAAAGGCATCAGTGTCCGCCAGGATACAGGTAATGCATTACAAATTTGTGAGCAGCTGGTATCTCACCCCACAAAGGCTCAGAAAAATCTATCCAACATTAAACGGGGAGTGCTGGAGGGGCTGTGGGGAGGAGGGTACATTGAATCTGGCCCTTTTGGGATGAGGTGTTCACCGAAATGGGCAGAGTCCTTCAACTAGCTATTGCACCCAATCCAAACATTCTACTATACCACGAGCTCCCTAAAACGGATGGGGAAGCAAAATATAATTTATTACTTCTGATGCTTGGTACACCCGAGGGGCTCATACCTAAGCTTTGGAAGATGACACGCGCACCTACTTTGCAAGAGTGGAAGATCAGAGTTGGGGACTTGCTCCGACTGGAAAATAATTAAAGGTATAGTAAACACCAAAAATGTTATTGTTTAAAAAGATAGATAATCCCTTTATTTACCATTCCCCAGTTTTGCAAAACCAACACTGTTATAGAAATATACTTTTTACCTCTGTAATTACCTTGTATCTTAGCTTCTGCAGACAGCCCCATTATCTTAGATCTTTTGACAGACTTGCATTTTAGACAATTAGTGCTGACTCTCAAATAACTCCACGTGCGTGAGCACAATGTTATTTATATGAAACACATGAACTAACGCCCTCTAGCTGTGAAAAACGGTCACATTTATTGAATTAAGAGGCGGCCTTCAAGGGCTTAGAAATTAGCATATGAGCAAATTTGATGATAAAAGTAAATTAGAAAGTTGTTTAAAATTACATGCCCTATCTGAATCATGAAAGTTTAATTTGGACTTTACTATTCCTTTTAAGAGCATCTCCATCTAGTGGCTTTAATGGTTCAGTGCAGGGTTAGAAGGCATTTAGCACCCAACAGTGTCCTATACATGACATTGTAAAAAATGCCTGTGCTAAAGCAGCAATTTATTATACTTAGTGGGGCTGCTCTAACTGTAGCCTTCCCACATCCTGTAGTGTTCACTATCATGAAGCTTGTTTATGTCACTTCCTGTTTCAGCTAGGGAGGAAAATTCAGCTGCAGGAAGAGATGCTGAATATGTGAGTTCTTACCAATAGCAGGGGTTATAAGGCTTGCCTGTAGACACCTGGCATTATGTGTTTGTTTATGCCTCAATTCAACATTTTAAAGGTACATTAAACCCAAATATTTTCTTTCATTGTTCAGACAGAGAATACAATTTTAAACAAAATTACAATTTACTTCTATTATCTAATTTGCTTCATTCTTTAGATATCCTTAGTTAAAGAAATAGCAATGAACATGGGTGAGCCAATCACATGAGGTATCTATGTGCAGCCACCAATCAGAAGCTACTGAGCCTATCTATATATGCTTTTCAGGAAAGAATATCAAGAGAATGAAGCAAATTAGATAATAGAAGTAAATTAGAAAATTGTTTAAAATAGTATTCTCTATCTGAATCATGAAAGAAAAAATTTGGGTTTAATGTCCCTTTAACAGTCTTTAGGAAATTACACTTTTCTAGGTTTTTCATGGAATTGTAGCCTTTTTAACATCAGATTTCTATGTTCGGATACATAGATATGCACCACCAGAAATCTGTTTTAGAGAGTCCTGCCTTCAGTGTACAGTTCAAGAATATATACAGCTACAACAAGACACAGATACATTGTCTTGCTTCTTCTGAGCTGATCCATTCTTATTGTCTTAGTAATAGCCAAAGATGTGGAGTTTTGGGAGTTGCCAAGGAGAGAGTTTTTTTGCTCAAACCAACCTTGAAAATCACCAGCCTACACTGGAAGCTGCCATTTAGGATTATCCGTGCTGAGTTCACACTTTGCTTTACTGTGATCACATTGGATCTCACCATAATCTCCCAAGATTTATTAACCTTTGTAGGAATTAAATAAACTTGTGCTTACACATTTAGATGCACGCTTTCTTGTAAATCCTAGGATTGCCATCCTGATTGGTCCCTTTACAATGGGATGTGGCTACTGAAGACATTTTGTGATAAAGTATTTACATTTTTTACATAGAAATGTCAATGTGATATTTTATAGTCAGCTTTTTTACAGATGTGTTGCATCACTTTTAAGTGATTCCGCATTTGGGTAAAATGCCCCTTTAATGCTGATCTGAGCTCCGAAACATTTGTGGATTGGGAGAACTCATGAGAAAACCACCTCCTCTATCTTCCTAATCAATAAAAATTGATGCACCATATGTTGAAGCCCAGTGTTTTGTTTTGTTTTTTACAAATGACAGTGCTGTCTGTTTGTCTGCAAAAAAAATTCTTTTCAATATAGTATCTAAACTTGGCAACCAGTAACTGAAGGAAACCCTCACCTGATAATTTCTCAGAGTCAGGTTTAGTTGATCAGGCTTCTTTGAAATAGTTTAATGTGAATTTGAACAAATGTAATTGCATCCAAACTGGGGTAAATGAAGTCCAACAATGCTATGATTTCTTGTAGACTATATCTGCATGTGCTTGAGATCCTCATTGCTTGCATGCTTTTAGAAATATTTGATGGAAAGAATGTATTCAGATTAAATCTGATGATTATAATTCAGTTTTTACAGCATTACAGTCTCTGAGCTTTTGAATGATCTGATTTACCATCCAAAAATCTGAAGAACTTAAATCTCATTTTATGTGTGATAAACCATTATTTCTGCTGGTGGGTGTTTGACACAGATACCAAACAGAGAAGCTGTTAATACCTCAGTAAAGATGCTTGTGGCAGTGACAATCACAAAGGGACACTACCCTTACTAATTATTCTGTATCTATGTGCTGCTTTCGAGACAGTTGACCATTCTCTCCTCTTATAAATCCAACATTATTTTGCATCCGAGACACACAGCCCTCTCCTGGTTTGCTTCCAGTCTCTCAAATTATTTACAGTTTTCTTTAACAGTATATCCTCTGATCCTTCGCCTCTCAGTGGGCGTGATATTAAAAACCACACTGGAATGAAGCGTAATCACACAAAATATTTAGAATTTTTTCAGAACTTATATTGTAATGCAATGTAGAAGTATATGTTTCACATAAAGATACTATATAGCAACATAAACATTTCTGAAGATAAAATGTGTGTTTCTAAAATAATTGTTATAGCCTTGCCATACCAATGAGATTTCTCACCTGAGCAGCGAGGTTTTAAATATCAGGCCCAGTAAGAGTACCGCAAGGCTCTGTCTTTGGTCCCTTGCATTTTATATCCTCCTTTGGGTTACAGTACAACTTGCTGATTGATATCTCTCCCTCTTTACTCACCCAGATTACCAACTGTCTGTCTGCAGTTTCCTCTTGGATGTCCTTGCACTACCTCCAACTTAACCTATCTAAAACTTAGTTGCTTCTTATATTCTTATTCTTCCCTCTCCGAAACATCCTACTCCTGACATTTCTCTAACAGTTGGAGACTCTATTCACGGCACCTCACCCCAGGTCCACAGTCTTGGGATTACACTTGACTCTGAACTCACATTTACTGCACATATTCAAATTCTCACCAAATCCTGCTGTGCATACCTACGCACATTTTCCGAATTTAACCTTTCCTTACTCAAGAAACTACAAAAATATTAATTAATTCCCTTATTATTTTCTCCCGCATTGACTACTGCAATCTACTTCTAAATGGCCTTTCCAAACACCGCCTCTCTTCTTTCCAATCTATCATGAATGCTTTAGCTAGACTCATCCACCTAAGATGCCAATCTACAGCAGCTGCTCTGCTCTGCCAGTCTCTACACTGGCTTCCCATACAATTTAGAATACAATTCAAAGTATTAACCCTAACCTGCAAAGCACTCAACAACCTTGCTCCCAACTATATTTCCTTTCTCATCTCCAAATACTCTCCAAGCCGTCCACTTTGATCAACCTCTGACCTATGTCTCTCCACTCCTATTATCTCTACGATCCCTCTCACTCCTCCAAGACTTCTCACATACTGCTCTTGTCCTCTGGAACTCTTTACCCTGCTCAATCAGACTGTCTCCAACCTTGTATAGCTTCAGATACTCTTTGAAAACCCAGGTGTTCAAAGAGGCTTACCATCTCTCCACTGCTTTTCATCCTACCCAAAAACAAATCTTGAACTGCTTTGACTCACTGCTGGAACTACAATCCATGTGACAAGCTACCCCAAACCTTATGTCTCTCATCCTCAAACTGTAGACTGAGGACCAGGGCCCTCCTGCTTCTTTATTAGCTTTGTTTAGTCTGTTTTGTATTTGTATCTTATCACAAATCGTATTCATTTGCATACCTCTATCTTTGTACCTAGCACTACAGAAGTTTGCAGTGCTATATAAATAAATGATGGTAATAATAATAATCGGAAAAGGTAGAATCACAAACTAGAAATGATCATTTTCCACAGTAAGTTACCAGCATAGCGTACACTCTAAGGGGTCGATTTATGAAGCAGCGGATGCTGCTTCCGACCCACTCCGCTTCAGTTCTGCCTGAAGCGGAAGTTAAGAAGCTGCGGTCCTAAGACCGCTGCTCCTTAACTCGTCCACCACCTCTGAGATGACGTATAGCAATCAGCCCGATCGAATACGATCGAGTAGATTGACACCCCAGAATCTGCAGGGGGTGGTATTGCACCAGCAGTTCACGTATGCTGTCGGCATTTATTGATGTGCGGCAGACATGATACGCTACATCGTATCATGTCCGTCCGCACTTTAATAAATTGACTTCTAAGAATAAGTCATAAATCCTCTTAGCAAACCACAGGAATAATTTTCTCACATGCACAGTGGTTGCTATATGTTGAAAACATTTGTAAGCTAAGAGCAGGGTCCCTGACAAAGGAGACTGAACCCTTGCAATAGTGAGCATGCTTTACTCATAGGGGCTAAACATTCATTCTCCTGTGCTAAATAATAAAAACATCTGCTGCAACAGACATCAACCTCAGCCCACCCAGATCCAAATAGGTAGAAACCTGAAGGGGGATAAAGGATTAGTAGTATGCTGAGGTTGTATAGCCCGAACATGCATTTTCAAGACATTTCTTAATTCAAAATAGCTAAACAAAGTCTGTATATTCCTTATTTCCACAACGGAATAGACACCACATCTACACACTTTTCAGTTTACCCAAGGGCTGATTAGTAGGCATGACCCACGCAGAGCTTGTTGGATGATGAGTAGAACTCCAACTGCTTTATAGCTGGACTGTGAAAACTGACCTCACAGACTTCCCCCATAGACTTCAGTGGAGCGCGAAATGTGGGAAAAAACTAACACCCTACTCGCATGCAAACCCGATCACGTTTTCTCAAGTGTGCTAACCCGACATGAAATATTAATATTTCACATTGGAATGTTCTTTATATAGCAGAATAGGATCTATTTATTCTTATATACATATTTCTACGTATATCTTATGTTGTTTTGTAAAATATATATACCTATATATATAGATGATTATATAAAGGTATAGATATGTACATATATATAAATATATATATATATACATATAGGAATATCTATTTATAAATACTTAGAAAATATTCCCTTATGTGAAGAACATTGGAATAGAAAATATTTACAGTAAATACATAGTTAAAAACTTTATTAAATATGGATATTGCAATAAAGTATTTCACAAGTTTTCACCTACTTACCTGCTAAGGATTCCAATGCACTTACATATATATGTATATATATGTGTATAAATATATATATACATGTGTGTGTGTGTGTGTATATGTATTTATGTGTTTTACTGTATATTTACTGTACATATGTACATTCCAATGTTCTTCACATACAGGATAATGTCTTTTTTATTCTTTAAAGGGACACAAAACCCAAAATTTTTCTTTCATGATTTAAATAGAGCATACAATTTTAAACTACTTTCTAATTTACTTCTATAATCTAATTTGCTTAATTCCCTTGGTATCCTTGGCTGAAACACATATCTATATAGGCTCAGTAGCTGCACATAGATGCCTCGTGGGATTGGAACACCCATGTGCATTGCTATTTCTTTAACAACGGATATATAAAGAAGAAAGAAAATTAGATAATAGAAAGAAATTGCAATGTTGTTTAAAAATTTTTTCTCTGTGAAGGAATCACAAAAAGACAAAGGCGCCTCCTGGTGTAATAAAGTTGATGCAGATGGATTATAAGGTTATCAAAATGGTACTCACAAGTGGAGCAGCACCCAATTGTGCTAAATTAAACAGACTGGGATCTCACAGTGTCCCAGCTCACTGTGATGTGACTGGTATCTCCAACGTCCTTCCCGGACCGATCAAGCTCAGACTGTCACAAAAAGGTTTGTATAAAACCATTTTGTGACAGTCTGAGCTTGATCGGTCCGGCAGGACGTTGGAGATACCAGTCAGATCACAGTCACAGTGAGCTGGGACACTGTGAGATCCCAGTCTGTTTAATTTAGCACAATTGGGTGCTGCTCCACTTGTGAGTAACATTTTGATAACCTTATAATCCATCTGCATCAACTTTATTACACCAGGAGGCGCCTTTGTCTTTTTGTGATTCCTTCAGAGAAAACCTGTTCCCAGATCCAGATATCCTTGACAAAGCAGCAGACTCCTTTGATCGTTTGTGTTCCTGATCACACATATCATATGGGATTATCACCACCTCATTTGGGACTCTGATTTTCTATGGGATATCGCTGTAGAAGATTGCAAACCGTGAGTAGATCTTCTGGGGTTAATGTTAGTTTTGTTTTTTTTTGTGTGTGTTTTTTTTAGATTAGGGCTTTGGGCTTGTAAAAGGAGCTAAATGCCCTTTTAAGGGCAATGCAAAAGAGCTAAATGCCCTTTTAAGGGCAATGCCCATACAAATGCCCCTTTAGGGGCAATGGGTAGCAGGTTTTTTTTGAGTTAGGTTTTTTATTTTGGGGGGTTGGTTGAGTGGTGGGTTTTACTGTTGTGGGGACTTTCTATTTTTTTTACAGGTAAAAGAGCTGATTTCTTTAGGGAAATGCCCTACAAAAGGCCCTTTTAAGGGCTATTGGTAGTTTATTGTAGGCTAGGGAGTGTTTTTATTTTGGGGGGGGGGGGTTATTTTTATAGAGCTATTAGATTAGGTGTAATTGTTTTTATTTTTGATAATTTTGCTTATTTTTTTTGGTAATCTTAGTGTTTTTTATTTTTCGTGATTTTAGTGTTAATTATTTTTTGTAAACTTAGATTTTTTAAATTTTTCATAGGATTTGTTTTTTTTTATTTGGAATTTAAATTTTTTAATTGGTAGTATTTTTTTTTTTTTTGATTAGGTTAATTTATAGTTTTTATATTTATTTCACAGGAAATGTTTTTATTTATTTAAATAGAGTTATATTCTAATTTTAATTTAAAGTTAGGGGGTGTTAGGTTTGGGGGTTAATAGTTTAATTTAATGTTTTGCGATGTGGGGAGGGCAGCGGTTTAGGGGTTAATAGGTTTATTTAGTGGCGGAGATGTGGTAGGCCAGAGGTTTAGGGGTTAATAACTTTATTTAGTGGCAGCAATTTCGTGGAGTGGTGATTTAGGGTTTAATATATTTAAATAGTGTTGGTGATGTAGGTGGGCAGCAGATTACGGGTTAATAGGTTTATTTAATAGTCGCAATGTGGGTGGGCGGCAGATTAGGGGTTAAAAGGTTTAATATAGTGTTTGCGATGCGGGAGGGCGGCGGTATAGGGGTTAATAGGTAGTTTATTGCTGTTAGTGTACTTTGTAACACTTTAGTTTTGTGAAACATTTTTGTTACACAAAATCCATAACTACTGCTCTCAGATGGTGGTATGGATCAAGTCGGTATAGGCTGTAATGCAAGCATTTTAGCCTTAACGCACAACCTGTAATACTGGCGCTATGGAAATCCCATGCAAAAATGTCATTTTTTTGAGTGCATGATTGACGTTGCGTTACAGGCTAAAATGCTTGCGGTATAACTATACCGACACAACTCCCAATAGTGCGTTACTGCTTTTACGCTGAAATTGCCATTTTTTCAGCGTTAAAAGCCACAAAAACTCGTAATCTAGGTGTAAGTGAGGAACATAGGAATGTACAATATGCATTTTGCACATCTCGTTTATCAATTTAGATCTTAAAACGGTCAGGTTAGTGCACATGAAAACATTTAGGCGTGTTACTGAAATATAACATATAAAAAAAAATATTTACTGTAGAATATTTTTCAGTATGTTTATTAAGCATCCCTCTGACTTAAAAAGTCTTTAAAGTCCTTTAAAACTATTTTATATGATCTTAATCTACAGATGGATAACGTTCAGGATCTTAAAATGTGTGGGTTTAGACAAACTCATTATAAATCTCATTACCAGCTGAGAATTGCCATATAACTGTATTAACATTATTTTTTATGATTGGGACATAGGCTTTTATGTCAAATAAATTAACTAGATACTTTTTTCAAATCTATTTGTTTTAATTCTTTATAATTAGCATAACGTACTTTGAATCCCTTCTGTTTGATCTTTATATGGGATAGCTGCATAATTTACCTTAAAGGGACATAAAACCCAAATTTTTCTTAGATTATACAACTTCCCAATTTAGGTCTTTTATAAATTTGCTTCATTCTCTTGGTATCCTTTGTTAAAGGAACAGTAACGAATTATTGAGAGCTAGCTAATCACATCTTGTGAGCCAATGACAAGAAGCATATATGTGATGCCACCAGTCAGCAGTTAACTCCCAGTAGGGTATTGCTGCTTGTGAGCCCCCATGGGTATGCTTTTTAACAAATGATACCAAAAGAATAAAGCAAATTGGGTAATAGAAGGAAATTGGAAAGTTGTTTAAAATTTCATGGACTACCGGAATCATGAAAGCTTATATTTTTCCAGTTTAGGGCTAGATTACAAGTGGAGCGCTAATTTATCCGGCTCCCTTAAACGGGCTAATTTGCCTGTTTGCAAGCGCATGATAAATAACCAGCCGTTACAAGTGGCTAGTTATTGCTACTGCAAGCTTGTGGTAGCAATTAGCGCTCAGAAAATTAACCAGAGGTCAGACCCTCGGTTAATTTTCTAAATGTCCCCCAATTGCCCCCAAATGTAAGTGTAGTAATCTTAATTAAAAAATAAAAATGGAAGCATCTTTATTTTTTAATAAAGTAACTGCACAAAGGAGTTATAAGGGGCTAAAGGTGTAGGGTGAAAAAAACCCAGCATTGGCATTACAAGTGAGGTGCAATGCTAACACGACCTCACACTGCGCTAGTTCGCATTGCCCCTCCCTTTTAATACCAGTACACATGGTATTACTATGTTGAACTTTCAAAGAAGCAATATTTTGTGCTTAATTTGTAATCTAACCCTTAAATAACAATAGTGCTTGAAATTACAACAGATCAGCAGTGACAATGTAATATCAAAATATTCAATACACGCTATAAATAACAATTACTAGACTAAGCATTGCCAATGCAATTAATATAATCAAATAAACAAACAAACAAACAAATAATTTAAAAAAATAGTTGGTATTAAGTATTAAGAGTAAATACATAGAGGCCTACTTATCAAGTCGTCAACTTACTTGCATTCGCCGGCACCAATACGCTCATCTGACATTGCCTAACTTCGCTGAATACATTCTCCAAAGTTACCAAAAAAGCTGTCAAAAAGCCACGCACCAAGTACGGGGTGATGAGCAGTGGAATGTTGTTAACTGACAGTCATCGATCTCGCTGCTCTTCGACTTTTTCCCAGCTTTATTGGTATACTGTCACTAAACACCCACACTATACTACACTGTTTTACCCCTATCCCGTTGCTCAGGGACGCCGCCGCAACTAAATAAAGTTATTAAACCCTAAACGAAGTAGGAAGACGTCCTACGAAACGCGTTAGGCCCCGCCCACCGTCTGTACGCCACGCCGTACACATCAGCTGAGGGAGAGCCAGCTTTTTTATCCTGACTGTTTGGTGTGGTATGAGCTTTTGGCGACAATTTTAATACTTATTTTGAACAATACATGTACTCCTACAGTGAACTTAACAGTGAACTTAACAGTACTTTTTGACTGACTGAATATTGGATCACCTAAGGAGGATTGTATTACGTTGGATTACACATATCGCTAAGGAACCTTTGAGTGCCTTATGTTTGCTGTGAATTTACATACCTCATATGTTTGAGGGTCCTGAGTGTGAGTGTTATATCGTGAAAATCTTAATAAATTATAACTGGTACATACAGTCTGCACTTAGAGGTGTTTGCGCCTCCCTGTTCCCTTTCTTGTTTTTGTATTAAACCCTAAACTGCCCCTCCCGGAGCCCATCGCCACTCTAATAAATGTATTAACCCCTATCCTGCCGCTCCCGGAGCCCACCACCACCTACATTATGTTATTAATCCCTAATCTTCCGCCCCCTACACCGCCGCCACCTACATTATACTTATGAACCCCTAATCTGCCCCCCCTACACCGCCGCCACCTACATTATACTTATTAACCCCTATCCCGCCGCTTCCGGAGCCCACCGCAACTAGTTTAATGTAGTTTTAGTATAATAGTTAGGGTAGATTAAATATTAGTTTAATATATATTTTTTTTTTATTTATTTTTTTAATTTTCAAAGAGCTTTATTAAAATAACGAGGTTTACAGCAGATCTTAAAAATACATGGAATACATAAAAAAAAAAAAAAAATTGCAAAAAGGCATTTCACATTGTTAGGACCATGCAATAATTATGAATTATGTAATACTCAGATTTCGCTGTATTGTTAAAAGAATTATAAGATAAGAAGATAAAACCAAACAATGAGCAATAGTTATTAAACCTCGAGTTTGCCCCAGTTATTTAAATGGGCCTCTTTTGGGCTCTGCGTGTATATAGGCTATGTGGGGGTTATAGATGTGAATAAAACATATAAAAAACAATCTAAACAAAGAGTTAAGAGAAAAAGAAGATAAGAAAAAACATATTGAGGTGATAGTAGTGGGGACCAAATATTGCAAACCAAGTGAATGAAGGACCCAGACCGAGCCAATAGTTAAACTGATAAGAAAAAATATTTAAGCATATCATCTCGCATCCCTGCTGATCTCATCTCGAGGGAGCGCCCTCTTTTCCTCCATTTTAATTATTTATGGGTGTTGACAAGTAAGAAGGGGTATATTATATCTGGAAGTTAGACTATAAGACAGTTGTGGTAAACTATTGTTGGCTAGTTGTCTAAATGTTTACTTTTTATGCTTGTAAGACACTAGTTCACCATCCCCTGCTCCGCGGCCCCGGCCGCAAGCCACAGAGAGAGGACTGCACACAACAACAGGCCATATCTGCATACATCTCATTTCCACAATAGATCAATTATCCCCAACAAATTGGCATGAGCAATACAACAACTGGATAACATGGAGGGCAAACACAAGTGCTATATATACTATATATCATGCAACATAATAAAAACGGTTAACATAACATCTTTGTATATTTACTGCATATTGCTTCCCAAGGGTTTAATATCCTCAGGGGTGAGTAAAGTCAGTGTCACCCTCCGGTAATAGCCTGATCATACTGTCCAGCTTCTGAATTGTGCAGCCTTTTTCTTTGTGCAAGTCTGTCTCGCCGGGTCTCCCCGGGCCAGGATCGTACTGGGCCACCAACATGCTGTGGCTAAAAATGGGGCTAGAACTATGTGGGGCAGTGATGTCCATCCAGATCCCCAAGCCCTCCTCTGTAAACTTTTCGTTCTCGGGAAGCCCCCTTTTTATGCCCCACTGGTGTCAGACTTTGAGTCGGGAAAGAGGCCTGATGAGATCTCCTGGATCGTTTCTGCCAGAGCAGCGCTGTGGCAACCGCGTGATGCGCCTTTGCTTGAGGAAGCCCTTTCATACGTCCGGTAACGATGTCGGGTGCACCAGTGTGGTCAACCTCCGGCCCCACAGCGGATGATGATTCCCCTGGCCTGTCATTTATAGGTTTAGGTAGAGTGGGCTTCTGCAGCGAGCGTAATTCCTCTGATGCGTGCTCAATCCTTATGGCGCCATCTTGAGAGGCAATTTTCAGACCCTCCTCAGGAGCTGTCGTTAACTTGTCAGCGGTGCACAGCTTATTCATCAGAGCGTCAAATGGGGCTCTCTCCGCTAGGTTCTCCATAAGCCTCTCCAAATTTGCAAAGTGAAGGTCATATTTTATCAGTTTCTTTGTATCATAGATAGTCGCCATCTTTCAAGAATGCTTAGGTTCCAGCTATGTGTTAACTTGCCTCGTTGAGCAAAGATGTCTTGGTAGTTTGCTGAATGCGAGAGTAAGATAATAGCTCCACTTCAGGCTTGATATTGTGCTCGGCTAAAATCCTATCTGTGTTATAATGCGAAGAGTTCAGTAAGCCGGTCTCCCTAGCAGCACTGATAACCCGGCTCTTCCCGGGGGGGAGGTGAATGCCTAGTATTAGGCCGCCGCCTTAGGCCTTATTCTCCAAACTGTAGCCCCAGCGTCATGCAGACAACAAGAAGATTAAATATTTGGTCGCTAGTGACCACACTGTACAGTCTGTAATTTATAAACTCATAACTTGCTGTTATATGACAATAATCGGCGGATTACTGAAATCTCTGCTCAGAGCTCCCAGAGTGTGCGTCCTGTTCAGAACGCTGCTTGGACACGCCCCCCAGTTTAATATATTTTAATGTAATTTTAGTATAACACTTATGGTAGATTAATTATTAGTTTAATATAGTTTAATGTCATTTTAGTATAACAGTTAGGGTAGATTAATTATTAGTTTAATATAGTTTAATTTAAATCTAAAGGTAAGTTTAAATTTTTTATAAGATAGGAATGAGTTAATATTTAATATAAAGTTAGCGGGTTGATAGATTTAGGGGTTAATAGATTAATTTAGTTTGTGGCAAGGTGGGGAGCTGGTGGTTTAGGGGTTAATAACGTTATTTAGTTGCAGTGGGCTCCGGGAGCGGCGGGATAGGGGTTAATAAGTATAATGTAGGTGTCGGTGGTGTTGGACGGTAGATTAGGGGTTAATAAGTATAATGTAGGTGGCGGCGGTGGCGGGCGGCAGATTAGGGGTGTTTAGACTCAGGGGTTATGTTAGGGTGTTAGGTGTAAACATAACTTTTATTCTCCCATAGGAATCAATGGGATATCGGGCAGGAGCGAACATAAGCTTTCGCTGCTTTCAGACTCCCATTGATTCCTATGGCATCCGCCGCCTCCAGGGTTGAAAACCAGGTACGCTGGGCCGGAATAGTGGCGAGCATACCTGGTAGATATTTGTTAACTAGCAAAAGTAGTCAGATAGTGACGAATTTGCATTCGGAACATCTGTAGTGATGTAAGCATCGATCTGTGTCGGACTGAGACCGGCAGATCGTATGTTACATCACAGATTTCTACTTTTGCCGGTCTGTAGGGTTTAATAACTAAGGGAAATCAAGCTCGCCACAAATACGCTGCGGAATTCCAGCATATTTGTGGTTGACGGCTTGACAAGTAGGGACCATCGCATTAAATTTTATACCTCACTAATAATATTTATTGTATATTTTATTTATTCACACCACTTCAATCCTATACCCCATTATCTTTCTATATTGGATAATCCTCTCACTAAAAGTCTCCAACTCATAGGAAGTTTGAAATACCTTCAATATCCCCCATAAGCTGAGTATATATATATATATATATATATATATATATATATATATAGTTGTATGCAAAAGTTTAGGCACCCCTGACAATTTCCATGATTTTCATTTTGATCTATCAAATAACTGAAGGACACAGTAATATTTCAGTAGTGAAATGAGGTTTCTTGGATTAACAGAAAATGTGCAATATGCATCAAAACGAAATTAGACAGGTGCATAAATTTGGGCACCCAAACAGAAATATTGCATCAATATTTAGTAGAGCCTCCTTTAGCAGAAATAACAGCCTCTAGACGCTTCCTATAGCCTGTAAATGAGTGTCTGGATTCTGGACGAAGGTATTTTGGACCATTCCTCCTTGCAAAACATCTCCAGTTCAGTTAGGTTTGATGGTTGCCGAGCATGGATAGCCCACTTCAAATCAACCCATAGATTTTCAATGATATTCAGGTCTGGGGACTGGGATGGCCATTCCAGAACATTGTACTTGTTCCTCTGCATAAATGCCAGAGTAGATTTTGAGCAGTGTTTTGGGTCGTTGTCTTGTTGAAATATCCAGCTCCGGCGTAACTTCAACTTTGTGACTGATTCCTCAACATTATTCTCAAGTATCTGCTGTTATTGAGTGGAATCTATGCGACCCTCAACTTTAACAAGTTTCCCAGTACCAGCACTGGCCACACAGCCCCACAGCATGATGGAACATCCACCAAATTTTACTGGGGCTAGCAAGTGTTTGTCTTGGAACGCTGTGTTCTTTCGCCGCCATGCATAACGCCCCTTGTTATGACCAAATAACTCAATCTTTGTTTCATCAGTCCACAGCACCTTCTTCCAAAATGAAGCTGGCTTGTCCAAATGTGCGCTTGCATACCTCAACGACTCTGTTTGTGGCGTGTGTGTAGAAAAGGCTTCTTCCACATCACTCTCCTATACGCTGAATTGTTGAACAATGCACAGTGACACCATCTGCAGCAAGATGATGTTGTAGGTCTTTGGAGGTGGTCTGTGGGCTGTTTTTTGACCGTTCTCACCATCCTTTGCCTTTGACTCTCTGATATTTTACTTCTGGCCTTAACAAGAACTGTGCCTGTGGTCTTCCATTTCCTCACTATGTTCCTCACAGTGGATACTGACAGCTTAAATCTCTGCTATAGCTTTGTAGCCTTCCCCTAAACCATAATGTTGAACAATCTTTGTTTTCAGGTCATTTGAGAGTTGTTTTGAGTCCTACATGTTGCCACTCTTCAGAGGAGAGTCAAAGAGAACAACAACATGCAATTGGCCACCTTAAATACCTTTTCTCATGATTGGATGCCCCTGTCCATGAAGTTCAAGGCTTAATGGGCTCACCAAACCAATTGTGTGTTCCAATTAATCAGTGCTAGGAAGTTACAGGTATTCAAATCAATAAAATGACAAGGGTGCCCAAATTTATGCACCATCTAATTTTGTTTTGATGCATATTGCACATTTTCTGTTAATCCAATAAACCTCATTTCACAACTGAAATATTACTGTGTCCTTCAGTTATTTGATAGATCAAAATGAAATTGCTGATCCAAACACCCAATTATTTATAAATGAGAATCATGGAAATTGTCAGGGGTGCCTAAACGTTTGCATATGACTGTATGTATATATATATATATATATATATATATATATATATATATATATATATATTGTTGTGTATGTAGGTTTGATTGATTTAAATTTCTACCTATTTATATTTTTTATTTATATATTCTAACCAAAGAAAAAGTAACTTGGATATATAAATCTAGCACTGCGGAATTTGTTGGCGCTCTACAAATACTTGTTAATAATAGGTCTAATTGTTTTCTTTTCAGGTAATTACATTGTTCTAATCTTACCAGTTCATCTATTTTATGGACCCTTATAGCCACATTAGGAATATTTAAAGATTTCCAGTTCTTACCTCTGACTACTTTAGTGCTATTAACCATTAAGTTAAATAATTTCCTTTGAGCGTGTGGACATTATTTGAGAGCGATATTGAATAGTCAGATTAGTGAGTTATTTTTTAAATTTTTGATTCTGAATAATTGAAGATTCATTTATAATTGTGTCCCAAAAAGTCTCTTATTTTGAGGAAAAGCCAGCATATATGGGCCTGGCCATATACCTGCCCTCTGTGGTATACCTCTAACACTTCCATTGTTTAAAGGATAATAGTTATATAAGTTTGCTAGGGGTCATGAACCATTTATGAAGTATTTTTAAATGTATTTCTAGGATCCACTTGGAGATAGATGATTTTGCTATGTCATCAAATATATATTTACATATCTGTGGTGGAATTTCCACCTTTAGTTCTCTACTCAAACTTTGCATCAACCCCAGCGTCACACTAGGACTAGTTTGTTGTAAAATAGAAAATATTAAAGACAGGGTGTGTCAAATAATTTCCGGAGAGATATATAACGTTTCATAATTAGTTAAAGGCTGGAGGAGGTTTCTCTTATCAGTGTGTCTGCTAATAAAAGAACATAAATAATACAGGTGCCACTTTCTAACTATAAATATAAAAATGAAATATACAATTATTTTCACTTCAAGACTAGTACATTTCTATGTCCCATGCTAAGATATCTTCCTATGAAGCTAAAGGCTGGTGGAAAGAATTTCCCAATAAAGGTGTTAGTAATGATGTCATTGAGCAGACATGTGCAAACTCCACCAACATGTTTTCCAATATATTGAAGTTTTCCCCAATTATATAATTTGTTATTAAGCTAAGAGGGTTTGTCTTGGATTGCAGTCAGCACAAGGCCCCAAAATGTTTAATGTGCATAACGAATATACTTTTGTCTGAAAGTGAACCAGTTTGTAATTCTTTGCAAGAATATAGTTTGTCTATACTTTTGTAGGTTGGGGACTACCAGACCACCTAAGTGTTTTGGGAGATACATTATCTGCTTATTAAATCTTGGGATTTGGATTGGGATTGTCTGTGTAGAATGCAAAGTATTTGAGGAAGAATTTTAATATGAATATTTATTATGTTTGTTCTCCCTAACCACAAGGTCTTATGAGATCACCAGGAAGATAGGTCTGTGATTAGATTTGTTTCAGTATGTCATAATTAGTAGTAAATATCTCATTGTAGATGCCTGATCCCTAAACAGGTCAGTAGTCTAGACTGCCATCTGAAAGGGTGCAATGCTTTATGTCTTTCTATGTTAATATTAAGGACTTCTGTTTTTTCCTAATTAACAGAGAAGTTGGAGAATTGTTAAAGGGCCATTATACACTCATTTTTTCTTTGCATAAATGTTTTGTAGATTATCTATTTATAAAGCCCATAAAGTTTTTTTTTTTTTAATTTTTTTTATAATTTTGCTTATTTTTAAAGAACATTGCTCTGATTCTCAGACTCCTAACCAAGCCCCAAAGTTTTATTTGAATACAGTCAGCTACCTTCTCCAGCTTGCTCCTGTTTGTGTAAAGGGTGTAAAGGGGGAGGGAGTGTCTTATTTCCCACTTGCAGTGGGCTTTCCAACTGCCTTTTCAAAAGAGCTAAACTGAAAGCTTCTAAGTACGTTTTTAAACCATTTTATACTGGATTTTTATATCAGTATCTGTGCATCTTATTCTTTATAGTAGTGTCTATTACATGCAGTTATATGAAAATGAGTGTATACTGTCCCTTTAAAATTGTTTATATTTAGATAATTTGTTTAATAGGGCAGGCATGAACTTCTCTAGATCTGTAATATAAAGCAAAATGTAATCTGCATATAAGGACAATTTATGCATATCTTGTACCAATTGGACCCCTATAATGTTTGAGTTCTGGTGAACTCTCACCTCCAGGACTTCTATTACACATGCAAAGAATAGGGGTGGCAGGGAGCATCCCTGATGGGTCCTGTTATTTATTCCAAAGCAGTCAGAGAGTACACCATTGACTAAGATCCTTGCTCTAGGTAATGCATACAATTAAAATAATTTTTATAGAATTTTCTCCAAAGCCTAGTTTAATCAGAGTGACTTTAAATGGGCAGTAAACCTACAAAATAATGTAACATAATTCTGCACATAGTGCAGAATTATATGACATCATCTTAGCGTTAACTTTACACTTTAAAGTATTGCAGGCATATTTTATAAAAAAAAAAAATTTTCAGACCGCCGCTCAGTGCTCTACTGAGCGAGTCTGGCTTTTTGTCTAAGCGCATCTGGGCAACTGTCTAGTCACAGCCCGGCCCAATCGCACCATTACACTCAATGTAGCTCGCTCCTGCTTCTTTTTTTTTCAATAAAATATGCCTGCAATACTTTAAAGTATAAAGTTAGCGCTAAGATAATGTAATATAATTCTGCACTATGTGCAGAATTATATTACATTATTTTTTAGGTTTACTGCCCCTTTAAGGAAGTCCCAACAAATGAGGTTGAACTATTTTTCTGAATCCTTTGCGACCAAAATAATCTGGATATTTGAGTCCTTTGCATACTTTAAGAAGAATGACCCACACTAATTTGTATTTTGCCTCCTCATGTATGGTAATACTGTATACCCAATTTGGTCTCAGTGTATAATGTGGCACAAAATATTGCTTAATCTGGCTGCCAACACCTTCACAAATAATTTAATATCCCTGGTTAAGGGAGAAGCACTAAATGTGCCTCTAGCTTTTCTGGAAAAAGCTTAGCTTATCATCCATGGTGTTTAACAGTTGCCCAAAAATTGGCTTTTTTATTGTTTTATAATAACAATTTGTTAAGTCATCCAGTCCCGGAGCTCTGTCAGTTGGGAGTTTATTTTGTACTGTTAAAACTTTAGAATTTGAGATAGGGTTATGTATTATTTTTGTTCCCCTGACACAGTGAGTAATTGCAGCTTTGCTATATAGCCCTCTATCAGAGAGGTTTGGTTATCTCTGGACACTTGTAAGTTTTTTTTTCCTCCCTAGATTATATAGTGAATCATAATAGCCCTAAAAAGGTTTAGCTATTTGTTTTGTAGGGTGGACAGGTATGTCTTCATTCCTTTTAATGATGAGGATATATGATCTACTCACTTTTTGTCTTATTTTTTGGGCTAGGAGTCTGCCACATGTATTGGCCCATTCTTAATATTGTTGTTTCAGGTATAAGGCATTTCATTTATTTTCTTTTGCCTAGATTTAGAGTTTTGCGGCCAAAGGGGTGCATTAGCTACGCGTGGTTTTTTCCCCCCGCACCTTTTAAACAACGCTGGTATTTAGAGTTGTCTGAAGGGCTGCGTTAGGCTCCAAAAAGGGAACGTACAGGCATATTTACTGCCACTGCAACTCTCAATACCAGCGTTGCTTACGGACGCGGCCAGCTTCAAAAACGTGCTCATGCACGATTCCCCCATAGGAAACAATGGGGCAGTTTGAGCTGAAAAAAAACCTAACACCTGCAAAAAAGCAGCGTTCAGCTCCTAACGCAGCCCCATTGTTTCCTATGGGGAAACACTTCCTAAGTCTGCACCTAACACCCTAACATGTTCCCCGAGTCTAAACACCCCTAACCTTACACTTATTAACCCCTAATCTGCCGCCCCCGCTATCGCTGACCCCTGCATATTATTTTTAACCCCTTATCTGCCGCTCCATACACCGCCGCAACCTACGTTATCCCTATGTACCCCTAATCTGCTGCCCCTAACACCGCCGACCCCTATATTATATTTATTAACCCCTAATCTGCCGCCCCCAACGTCGCTGCCACCTACCTACAATTATTAACCGCTAATCTGCCAACTGGACCTCACCGCTACTCTAATAAATTTATTAACCCCTAAAGCTAAGTCTAACCCTAACCCTAACACCCCCCTAAGTTAAATATAATTTTATTCTAACGAAATAAAATAATTCTTATAAAATAAATTAATCCTATTTAAAGCTAAATACTTACCTGTAAAATAAACCCTAATATAGCTACAATATAAACAATAATTATATTGTAGCTATTTTAGGATTAATATTTATTTTACAGGCAACTTTGTATTTATTTTAACTAGGTACAATAGCTATTAAATAGTTAATAACTATTTAGTAGCTACCTAGTAAAAATAATTACAAAATTACCTGTAAAATAAATCCTAACCTAAGTTACAATTAAACCTAACACTACACTATCAATAAATTAATTAAATAAACTATCTACAATTATCTACAATTATCTACAATTAAAACAACTAAACTAAATTACAAAAAAACAAAACACTAAATTACAAAAAAAACAACACTAAATTACAAAAAATAAAAAAAGATTACAAGAATTTTAAACTAATTACACCTACTCTAAGCCCCCTAAAAAAATAACAAAGCCCCCAAAATAAAAAAATGCCCTACCCTATTCTAAAATAAATATTTTACAGCTCTTTTACCTTACCAGCCCTTAAAAGGGCCTTTTGCGGGGCATGCCCCAAAGAAAACAGCTCTTTTGCCTGTAAAAAAACATACAATACCCCCCAACATTACAACCCACCACCCACATACCCCTAATCTAACCCAACCCCCCCTTAAAAAACCTAACACTAAGCCCCTGAAGATCTCCCTACCTTGTCTTCACCACGCCGGGTATCACCGATCCGTCCAGAAGAGGGTCCGAAGTCTTCATCCTATCCGGCAAGAAGAGGAGATCCGGACCGGCAAACATCTTCATCCAAGCGGCATCTTCTATCTTCTTCCATCCGGCGTGGAGCGGGACCATCTTGAAGCAGCCGACGCGGATCCATCCTCTTCTAACGACGTCCTAAGTCCGAATGAAGGTTCCTTTAAATGACGTCATCCAAGATGGCGTCCCTCGAATTCCGATTGTCTGATAGGATTCTATCAGCCAATCGGAATTAAGGTAGGAAAAATCTGATTGTCTGATTGAATCAGCCAATCAGATTGAAGTTCAATCGGATTGGCTGATTCAGTCAGCCAATCAGATTGAGCTTGCATTCTATTGGCTGATAGGAACAGCCAATAGAATGCAAGCTCAATTGGCTGAGGCCCTTTTAAGGGCTGGTAAGGTAAAAGAGCTGTAAAATTTTTATTTTAGAATAGGGTAGGGCATTTTTTTATTTTGGGGGGCTTTGTTATATTTTTAGGGGGCTTAGAGTAGCTGTAATTAGTTTAAAATTCTTGTAATCTTTTTTTATTTTTTGAAATTTAGTGGGGTTTTTTTTGTAATTTAGTGTTTGTTTTTTGTAATTTAGTTTAGTTGATTTAATTGTAGATAATTGTAGATAGTTTATTTAATTAATTTATTGTTAGTGTAGTGTTAGGTTTAATTGTAACTTAGGTTAGGATTTATTTTACAGGTAATTTTGTAATTATTTTAACTAGGTAGCTATTAAATAGTTATTAACTATTTAATAGCTATTGTACCTGGTTAAAATACATACAAAGTTGCCTGTAAAATAAATATTAATCCTAAAATAGCTACAATATAATTATTAGTTATATTGTAGCTATATTAGGGTTTATTTTACAGGTAAGTATTTAGATTTAAATAGGAATAATTTATTTAATAAGAATTATTTTATTTCTTTAGATTTAAATTATATTTAATTTAGGGGGGTGTTAGGGTTATGGTCAGACTTAGCTTTTGGGGTTAATACATTTATTAGAGTAGCGGCGAGGTCCGGTCGGCAGATTAGGGGTTAATACTTGAAGTTAGGTGTCGGCGATGTTAGGGAGGGCAGATTAGGGGTTAATACTATTTATTATAGGGTTTTTGAGGCGGGAGTGAGGCGGATTAGGGGTTAATACATTTATTATAGTATCGGTGAGGTCCGGTCGGCAGATTAGGGGTTAATAATTGTAGGTAGGTAGCGGCGATGTTGGAGGGGGGGCAGATTAGGGGGTAATAAATATTATGTAGGGGTCGGCGATGTTAGGGGCAGCAGATTAGGGGTACATAGGGATAATGTATGTTGCGGCGGTGTGCGGTCGGCAGATTAGGGGTTAAAAAAATTAAATAGAGTGGCGGCGATGTGGGGGGGCCTCGGTTTAGGGGTACATAGGTAGTTTATGGGTGTTAGTGTACTTTAGAGCACAGTAGTTAAGAGCTTTATGAACTGGCGTTAGCCCAGAAAGCTCTTAACTCCTGGCTTTTTTCTGCGGCTGGAGTCTTGTCATTAGATTTCTAACGCTCACTTCAGCCAAGACTCTAAATACCGGCGTTAGAAAGATCCCATTGAAAAGATAGGATAGGCAATTGACGTAAGGGGATCTGCGGTATGGAAAAGTCGCGGCTGGAAAGTGAGCGTTAGACCCTTACCTACAAGACTCTAAATACCAGCGGTAGACCAAAACCAGCGTTAGGACCCCCTAACGCTGATTTTGACGGCTAACGCAGAACTCTAAATCTAGGCGTTTGTCAATAATATGCCTCAAGAGATATCTGTTTTCATTCAATTCTTTAAATATTTTAGAATTACTGGAGGTCTTTTCATTGTTACCTTCTAGGTGTGATACATAATGGAGAATCATATCTAAAAAAAATCTTTTTTGCGTACCGATATTATCTTTGATACCTATTAGTTCTCCTCTGATTACACTTTTGTGAGCTTTACATAAGGTTCTTTTATCTAATACCATTCATGTATTCATTTGGAAAAAAATATTTTAAATGTTTGCCTATTTAGCTACGAGTGGGGTTTCTAGCATATGATCATTAGATTTTCACTTATATTGACTCAAAGGTCAGGAAGGCCATTGTATCAGGCAGCTAATGACTGCATGAACTGATTTTAGCATAAATATTAGTCTTTGTTACCATGGCCACACTTGTAACGTCTGTCATAAAGTAATCTATTCTGTAATAGCTTTGTGAAGGGGTGAGTAAAAAGAATAGTCTTTCTCTGTAGGGTCCTCCAAATATCATAGAGTGCTAAACTTCACTAATCTTTCTGTTTGAACTATGTAACCATCTTTTGGAATACTTTACTTTAGGGTCTAATTCCAAGTTAAACTCCCCTTTAGGATCCCTCCTTGTGTTTACAGTAGTTGTCTGGGGTTTACTACCTTTTGCAAAATGGGTTTCCAGTAAGAAGACAAGGGGGCCGATTTATGAAAGTGCGAGCAGGCATGATACAATGTAGCATATCGTGTCCGCCGCACATCGAAGAATGCAGACAGCATACGCTGTCGGCATTTATCATTGCACAAGCAGTTCTTGTTAACTGCTTGTGCAATGCCGCCCCCCTGCAGATTGGCCGCTAGCAGGGTGTGTCAATCAGCCCGATCGTATAGAATCAGGCGTATTGATGTTCGCAGCCTCAGAGCAGGCGGGCAAGTTATATAGCAGCAGTCTTTAGACCACTGCTTCATATCTACTGTTTCCGGTGAGCCTAAAGGCTCGCGCGGAAACAGTGGCATCAAGTTCCATTCGGAGCTTGATAATTCGGCCCCAAGGTCTCCATTTTTTTACCTGAAATCTTTTAAGGCTAGGATATACTTGCTTTGGCTAATGAGTCCTTTAGAATTTATGGATAAAAATGTCAACGTCCCTGTGCTATTTGCACTATATGCCACACACTGGTATGGAGATATGCAGCTTTCAAGCTAAAATTTACCTTTTTAGAATTCTTTGAGGGATCTCATCACAGTAATGTCCAGATGTTTTAGATAATTTCCCCAGAGTGGAGACCTTTAGATCATTGGTCCCTATGACACTAGTTATTATAGCTGTATAGTATTAAATGTACTGGAAATAGCATTTTTAGGTTTATTATTCTTATTAGAGAAGCTGATTTGCTCATTGAAACCATTTCACATAGCAAAAATGCAATATCCATACTGGGCTTTGTGTAGATTTGGTGAACAATGAGCACAGCCAGGTATTTAAAGAATAAACCTAAAGGAGCAATTTCCTATGCATTTAATACACTGAAACTTGTATAACAAAGAATTAGAAACATATTAAAGGAACACTGTACACTAGATTTTATTTAGTATAAATGTTTTGTAACAATGTATAGTTTTGCTTAATTTTAAATAGCATTGTGCTGATTTTCCTAACCAAGACCCAAAGTTTTAGATGTATACTGATGTATATAGATTCCTGCTTTCTACTGTTTGTCTGATGGGTCTTTTCATATGCAGGGGAGGGTCTGTTTTTTGTGCTTTCTCAGCCCATTTCAGTGGGTGTCCCAGCTTAACCTCATCAACAGTGCTAAATTGGGTGCTTCTGATTAAGTTTTTAAAAGGTTTTATACTGGATTTTTTTATCAGTATCTGTGCATATTCTTCTTTATAGTAGTGCATATTATGTTATACGAAAATCAGTGTATACTGTCCCTTTAGAGAAACACATTTTACATTACAGTTTACAATTATATACTCCCTTACTCATTTGAGTTAACATTTGTATTTTAATGCAAAGTTTAACTTTTTTAAAACAATTTTAATCTGCATATTAGATTTTGAAAGTAGACCATACATTTTGTTAATACAATTAAATTATGTATTTTATACTGCAGGTGTTTTATAATCTTTGTGGGCTAGATTACAAGTGGAGTGCTATTTATCTCTCCCGCTCGCTAACTGCGATTAAAGGCACAGTAAAGTCAAAACTAAACTTTCATGATTCAGATAGGGCATGCAATTTTAAACAACTTTCCAATTTACTTTTATCATCAAATTTGCTTTGTTCCCTTGGTGATATTTTTGAAAAGCTAAACTTAGCTAGGCTCAAACTGATTTCTAAACAGTTGAAAACCGCCTCTTAGGTCAGAGCATTTTGAAAGTTTTCACAGTTAGACTGTGCTAGTTCACATGGGTCATATAGATAACATTGTGCTCACTCCCGTGAAGTTATTTAGGAGTCTTCACTGATTGACTACACTGAATGCCTGTCAAAGGCACTTAGATAAGGAGGCTGTCTACAGAGGCTTAGATACAAGGTAATCACAGAGGTAAAAAATATATTAATATAACTGTGTTGGTTATGCAAACATGGGGAATGGGTAATAAAGGGATTATCTATCTTTTAAAAAAAGATTTGGTGTAGACTGTCCCTTTAACTGTCTTTTGCACACGTGTACTGCACATACTACAAGTTGAAAGTGAAAAGTGTTTTACACTAGTAGTCAGCTACTTGACTGCAAAAGGCTCCAATGCACATATATATATATATATATATATATATATATATATATCTGTGTGCATGTGTGTATTTTTGTGTTTATATGTGTATATATATATCTGTAAATACATAAATATACCTATAAATACATATATACATATGTTCACACATATAAACATATACGTATACATAATTAGACATGTATATGTATGTATCCATCTCTATATTAAAACCCTTAGCAGGCCTTTTTTTTCTAAATGACAAACTGTTGAGGGAAGAACCCCCCAAAACAAAGGGCTGCACTATAATAACTCAAAGCTTGGACTAGAAGGATAAGAAACTTGAATTAATAAAATTAGGGACCCAGTGTGTGTGAACACATTAAAAACAACTAAAGACTCATTGATTAGATTCCTGGAAATAAAATAATGTTGCCTTTGATGTGAATAAGACCTTATGTCTTTGAGCCCTTATAACTTTTTAATGCAATTTTTTTGAATATTTTTTTATTACATTGTGTTATTATGAGTGTTACTGTACTTTTTCAAGTTTTTTTGATGTGTTTTGTGCAACATTTTATTGGAGCATAATAATTTAACAGAGCTCTGAGGTTGCGATATCCAGGCAAGTGTTAAAGGGATAGTCTAATCAAAATTAAACTTTCCTAATTCAGATAGAACATGCAATTTTAGCAACTTTCTAATTTACTCCTATTATCAATTTTTCTTCATTCTCTTGGTATCTTTACCAGTCCATTTTTGGTTCAGCACCTGAGTAGCACTTGTTGATTGGTGGCTACATTTAGACACCAATCAGCAAGCGCTACCTAGGTTCTGAACCAAAATGGGCCAGCACCTAAGCTTACATTCTTGCTTTTTCAAATAAAGATACCAAGAGAACCAAGGAAAATTGATAATAGGAGTAAGTTATAAAGTTGCTTACAATGTCATGCTCTATCTAAATAATAAAAGTTTCATTTTGACTAGACTATCCCATTAAATGCAATTTAATGCATGTAGTGAATGCATTTACTTTCAACCTGTAATACGCACGCTACTTCCAAACACCTGTGAGGTATCGCTCGCGCACAACAGGTCGCAATTTATAATCTGGTCCTATGTTACTGTAATTATAAGCCACTGGTAAATGATATAATATATTTCTTAGATTTTACATTAAGTTTATGTTCTATAAAACATCAATCTTATTAGGAATTGACACAGATGCAATTTATTCTAAATAGTAGCAGTCTTTAAAGTGAAGGTCAATTTAGATGAATTGGTGCCCAGTTTTTAATAATCCTATTTAAAACAAGGGCACTTTAAGTCATAAAAATTGACATTTTACTAATTTTCTTCAAATACTTACCTGCAGCGCTTCCTCCTCCCGTCGCAAGCCCTCTTTGCAGGTCCAAAATGACGAATCCGGCTTCCTCCAGTCATGGCGTTGCCTCAGGCCATGATTCCCCCGGGCGGGGGAGCCGTGATTGGAGGAAGCCGGATTCGTCATTTCTGACGTATGAAGAGGCTTCCGACGGCCGGGGGAATTGCTGGAGCGGCTGTGAAGATTAAAAGGTAAGGTTTTGAAGAAAACGAGTGAAATGTCAATCTTTAATGAATTAAAGTGCCCTTGTTTTTAATAGGATTATTAAAAATCGTGCACCGATTCATCTAAATTGACCTTCACTTTAAAATGTAATTAAGATCATTATTAACAAAACATTAATGATTGATTATGGTGTGTCTGTTATTGATTATTTTATTGGTATAATTACATTATTCTTATTTACTTATTATATAATAAGCTTTAATAGTTGGCACAATTCTTCCTCTTAATATTCTGTCTAAAAAGGTAAAGATAATAACTAAATGTTTGCTGAACCCTTTAACTGGAACTTAATGTGTTGCTGAAACTAAGGATGTATACCAGAGAAGCAAGATACTGAACCTATTCTGCTACCTGACTTGTGCACTTATTTTGAGGTTTAGGACATTTCATTATAAACTCTGCTATTTGATTTTAAAATAAAACTAAGGTTGCAAAGTGGTAAAAAATGTAAAGTGTTTGAATACATTTTACTTTTGAAAAGATGCACCTTTGCAATATACTTGTATTAGCAGAAAGTTATCTCTGTTTCAGTGGCATATGCACTTGTGCTGCACATGCCTCATGCTTCACCTGCATTCAACCACGTCTGCTCAGAGATTCCTTGGTGGATTGAATGACACAAATGATTAACATAAGCATGTCATTGCCAGGTTTTTTTGAATGAGAGAGTGCTGCTTAAACAGTGATAGCAGTAATAGCACATTTTAGTTTTTACCATAATGTCCCTTTAAGGATCTTGAGCACACATTGATTCCATATAACATAAAACAAAAGTCAGATTCAGCCCTAGAGCTATCCTGTCTATTATAGAAGTTTCCCTTTAATTAATAATTGCACATATAGAATTAATCATTAGGTGCATTCTATTAACAAAACATCTCTTACATGGAATCACTCATCCCTGGAAATAAAAAATGCTCATAAAGTCAATTATAAAATCTAATGTAAAGGGTGAGCGCTGCAATATTGAGTGCTGGTGAACAGAGGTTATCAATCCGTTATATATCTCCAGATAATTAAGATATCCACAGCACATTTATATGGATAGTGATTCTTCAAGGGACATTAAAGACTAAATACATTTTATAAGCATACAATTACAATAAATATACCGAATATCACAAAGAAAAAAATGTGAAATAAATGTGATAACAAAAATCATAAAAGGAAAACCAAATAAAGTTCTGAATCAAGGATATGTCTGTGTCCTCTGGATGAGTTTTTCAGCTTGTTAGCATTCCTCAGTGAGATCCCATAAAAAAGGAAACAGAAAATTGCAACATAGTGTGAATCTGTAATGGCACTTTGAGGAAGTAGTTGTTTTGTAACAAATGACTACTCACATTTGTTGGAGCTTTCCACTAAGCTCAAGGATATGCGCACTCCCACTTTATACTGATGGGAAAACAGTACACTAGGCAAAACTTGGATACAAATTTATTTTAAAATATATAAAAGCGTCACATAAGCCTTGATAACACCACAATGTAAGGGTACAAAAGCAGATATGCTGTAACAAATGCTTCAAATCGCCAAACTTGCAAAGAGGTAAATGGATCAGCAGGAGTGTGACCGCTGAAACCAAAACCTTTTTAGTAGCAAGACAATAGCGCTAAGCCCCCAGGTGTCCTGGCTAGTGTAGAGACGCAATAAAACTCAATATAGAACTGTTCTATATTGAGTTTTATTGCGTCTCTACACTAGCCAGGACACCTGGGGGCTTAGCGCTATTGTCTTACTACTAAAAAGGTTTTGGTTTCAGCGGTCACACTCCTGCTGATCCATTTACCTCTTTGCAAGTTTGGCGATTTGAAGCATTTGTTACAGCATATCTGCTTTTGTACCCTTATATTGTGGTGTTATCAAGGCTTATGTGACGCTTTTATATATTTTAAAATAAATTTGTATCCAAGTTTTGCCTAGTGTACTGTTTTCCCATCAGTATAAAGTGGGAGTGCGCATATCCTTGAGCTTAGTGGAAAGCTCCAACAAATGTGAGTAGTCATTTGTTACAAAACAACTACTTCCTCAAAGTGCTATTACAGATTCACACTATGTTGCAATTTTCTGTTTCCTTTTTTATGGGATCTCACTGAGGAATGCTAACAAGCTGAAAAACTCATCCAGAGGACACAGACATATCCTTGATTCAGAACTTTATTTGGTTTTCCTTTTATGATTTTTGTTATCACATTTATTTCACATTTTATAAGCATAGAACTGAGGTTATGCCCCGCATCCCTCTAGCCATGGGTGCTGCCATGTTGAAATCTGTCACTACATTCTAGTGCTGACTATTTGCACATGTGCAGTAACTCTCCTTCACATACCTACAGTGTAAGTTAGGTTCCATAATGGCAGCTCCCATGATTAGAGGGAGGGACATAAAAAATATTTAGTGTTTAGTGTAGGGTGACCATATTGCCACTTTAAAAATGGACACATATGAAAAATACATATGTCAGGGTTCTTATACAAACCATTTCTTTAAACAGCCATGAAAACAGCCCTTACATATGTATTTTTCTTATATGTCCCTTTTTAAAGCGGCAATATGGTCTCCCTAGTTTAGTGTCCCTTTCATGTCATGATGAATCAACACATGTCTTTATTTTTGTTCTCAGCACTGATGTTGCAGAACTATTTCTGGGAGAAGGCAGTTTCCACCCATAACGCCTGGCGGTATTGTTTTTAGAGCTACCATAAGCAGTGCTATCTTGCTTGTTACTGCATCATACCCAGAAACTTGGAATGAGCCATAACACATTCAGAATTGGGCTTTGCTGTTTCCTTCTTAATATGTCTACCACTGAGAAGATGTTGCTGGCTGCCATAAGTGAACTGTTAGATAGTGCTCCGGTGCGTCCACCTGTTCAGCAGATGTCATTGTTTCTCCTGTTGTCCTGTTCTGCAGTAAGGAGTAGATTTGGGCTCTTCACCTCCCTCGAGCATTCAATTTCGGGCTAGATTATGAGTGGCGCTCTCACTCGCGCATTAACTCTGCTAGACGGAGGCTTTTTGTGCGTGTCAGGTTGCGCTCGTATTACAAGTTGAAAGTAAAAGGTTTGCGTGCAAAAAAATGATCACAACCACATTAACTTCTTCTCCCATCAAAGTCACTGGAAAGTGAAAACTGCAACACCCATACTCGTACACTAACCCGTTCATGTATATTGAAGAATGCTAAACCCGACATGAAATAATAATATTTCACATTCCATAAATACATCTGTACACACACACACATTAATTTTGATCAGGCAGTGTTATTATGAGTGTAACTGTTTATTTAAGTGTATTTTTGATGTTTTGTGTGCAACTTTTTTGTCTCGCATAATAGTTAACCAGAGCACCGAAGTTGCGCTAACCGGACGCACGTTACATTCAATTGTGCTGAAGCGAACACATATATTTTCAACTCATAGTACAACGTGATATTCCCCTTATCGCTCATGCACAACAGTTTAGCTTGTCACTCGTAATCTAGTCCTTCCTCTGGAAATTTCCACAAGTGCCGGACAAGTAAAAAATTGAAGTTGGGGCAGAACCGGTCATTGTCCAACATGGCCACTGGAAACTAAAGCTCCGAGCTACAGGACAATTTTTACAGCAAATCCAAGCTAGCATTTCGGTGTAAATGAGAGCATACATGCTGCCCATGATCTCTGAACTATAGGCGATAAGTTGGCGTGACCCTAACTCCCGACTATCCACTTTTTCAAGAGCCGAGCTCCTAGCACTGCACCACACCAGCAAGGCCCTGGCACAAGGTAAAGAAAGAGCAGTACTTTTGCAGCGAGCGACTATCACAGATGGGTTTATACGAAGCCATATTGTACCATCGCTACTATGCCACATAATTGAATCAGGCAGCTAGGGACCTACACTGCTCGCCAAAAAGGGGAGACCCCCACACCTGATACTCGCCTTACCCACAATAGTACACTGCGGAGACCCACGCTGACTAGCTAACTTGCACAGAACAACACAGAGCCTCAGCTGCAGAGCGGTGAATACGGACGGCAACAGCAGTCAAAAATTAGTGGAGACTGTGGAACTTAACCTAGCTCCTTACCACTTATCAAGCTTTTACTTTGGGTTCAGCTGGAGAATCTTGGAAAACCTCTGGAGTAAAACATCGCCATAAAGACGCATCCAAAATGGAGGCAGCTGCTATATTGCATAGAGACTAGGCTCATTCTTCACTTTTGCAAGATCAAAGAAGTGATCAGGGATGAAAGGAACCCGACAAGAGACACCTGTAGCCCGCTAGATTGAAAGCCAAAACCTTCAGCCCAGCCCACAATACTATGTCACTTACTGGGTCAGCAAGAACCTCTTATACAAGCTTCTGCAGATCGGGTGGATATCGGATACCTCCAAACATGCCCCGAGAAGGGAAGGTCTAACCATGGACAGTGCATGCCTCCTGTCAAAAGCCCCTAAAGACCACATTGTGGAATCAATTGAACCTACCCATCATACCCTCAGAGAGCCACAATGGCTGTCAGCTAGCCAGGATGAGAAAACTGGTCATCCGGTAGGGGGTAAGAGAACAGTGATCCTCTTTATTGAGACAAGGCTCCCAGAGACACGTATTCCAAACCTAACCAACTATGTAGCCCTAAATACAGCGAGTCGTGCAAGACACAGCTACCAGCTACCAGACCTACTTAATTTGTAGTGTTCTCTTTTAGAATTATACCCTATCACGTTTGCATGTTACTTGGACACCCACTTCTCTTATACCCCTGCACTTATAGCCCTACTTTTTGTTATAAGGATAGTAGAGGTCTATATTTTAAGAGTAAAAATTATTGTTCAGATTTTACTATCTTATAGAATCATAGGTTATATTTATAATCCTGGATCTGTCATTAGAGGTTTTACACCCTGCTTGTATCAGAGGTCTATGAGGGTCCATCAATACCATCAGTGAGTTTAAAAGCTCCTTTGTCCTACTCTACCTCCTCCAGATATATTATTTTTGTAGCACATGAATATTGTATTGAGCTAATATATATTTGTTTAATATCAACCTTCATAGAGGTCTAGTTATTGTGGTATATGTATAATGCACCCCATCAACATGTTTCTGTTTAACTTTACCTCCCCTAACCACTCAGCTAATATGTCACTTGTATATTACTTCCACTAAAATATCTCTGTTTAATATTGTATACTTCCGATATTTGGACCTGAGTCAGTATGATACACTAAAAGTATCTTATCCAATGCTTGGTCATCATCGGCCTACATATAGCCGATATGACTCAAGGTCCATTTGGTATCCCTTAGAGTTAAAAGGTTTAGTTAAAATTGTTTATATTCTTCCCTATGCCCACTTGCCTATCTAAACTGATCCTCCAGTGATACATTGATGATTGATTACTGCTTGGATATAAGGGTACAAAATATTATCTATCCCACCTCGAAGTGAATATGTTTCCTAGTATTTTACTACTGCCTTCTATAGTTACTCAGGGACGAAAATATTTTATGGTATAGGGCGCAACCACTCACACAGCATTCGCTCTTCCCATGTATCTTTATCAGACATTGTTACATTCGGTAACCCAGGTATTTCTTAAGGCACTATTTGCACTTCAAAATCACCTGTTTAGACACTTTAAGATGCCCTAATTACTTATAACCAGCTCTTATTGTGGAGTCGGTCCTGAGATGGTTGAACCTATACATACTAGATTGTGAATGTTTATAATGTTTCGTCTACATATCATATACTTATTTAGAGACAATCAAATTTGGTTTCTGTGTCTTATTACCATTGTTAGGACTGTGTATTATGCTTAAGTATTTCTTTTAGGTGATATATTTTCCTTACTGTCCCACATTAGTTATGGCCCTGATTGAGTGTCCAGACTAGGCAATACATTGTTAAGCGTTGGGTTAAATAACAAATAGTCTTTCTACCTTGCCACAGATACCTACCTTTAGACATAGCTACCCCTTTGTTCATACCATTTATCTTTCTCCCACTCCCCTGGCTACTATACTGTACTATTATTGGAGGCTCCGCCCCTCCTCCCCCATTTTCCCCTATAATTTGAACGGCTCTCGCCCTTTGATCTCTCTCTCCTCCCCTATAGAACAGGTTCTAATATTTACAAATACTACATAAGCTTGAATATTGGCTGAGTGACATTCTTAGCATTTATTTAATGTTCAGATAGTTAAAGATAAATGAGAGGAACGGTTATCTTACATTTCATAAGCTATATGCCTACTATCTATATTTTACATCTTAGTTATATTAGCAGAATTGACGCTCTGTATATATGTTTGTATTTATATGCATACTAATTGTCATGTCTTCTTACCTATCCCTTATATGAGTCACTCCCTACTTGTTCATCTCAAGTTATTTCAATAACCTAAAAGTATGTATTTAATACCAAGTACGCTGGTGATGAGCTCACTGTCATTTTCCACAATAATTCATGGGATGGCCGATTATGTTCAAGGTATATATTTCTCGTCCTATTTATTGTTTGTAACATAGTGATATTCCCAATGTATTCTTAGATATATGCTATGGTCTTATTCCTTATTCAACAGAATATAGGCATAAATGTCCCCCCACTGGGAATAAGCCATCTTTTTTTTTTACCTTGATCCTCATCCTAATTAGTAAAATGTTTGTTGCGCTGTCAGCGGCCGAGACAGCAAGACACATATAATAATCATTAGACCTTTATAATCCACTTTCATCTTTGAGTATTAGGGCTAAGACATATTACTACTTTCCAGTTATAAAGCAGACTCAAGCTCTAACTAAAAATACATATAGGTTCAGGAAAGCTTATTGGAGACCATAAGCACAATATAGTACAAATGCTAAGCTACATTATCACTATGACACACCGGCATTCTATTGCCCTCTACTTTTAATATCACCTCTAGATAAGTAGCTATTTTGAGAATTGCCTTATAATTCCCTTCCTTATTTGATCTCTCTCCTGTATATCTCACCTCAATTGATGTATATATGCCTCCTACTTTACGGTGGTATTCCTTGCCAGCTGCTATTTATTTATCCCTACATGATAAGGCCCAAGAGTGGCTATGACAATAAGCCAACTCCCCTTACTTTTGCATTTATAGCTAAGATAGGTCCAAGAACGACCATTTGTGTGTAATGGGGAACATATCCTAAAATCTCAAAACCTTGCTGTTTTTAAGCCCTCTTAAACGGTTCAATGCTACCCCTCCTCCTCTTATACAAACTTTAAGTGGTATTACTAAGCAGTGTTTACCCGCTAAATATTATATAACATTTTACTATAACATTTATAAAAGAGTGGCCAGAGATGTGGCCACCAACTTAATTCAGCATGTACCTTCATCATTGACTAATATACGTTTATGCTTTACCATAACTGATATCATTATATTTCCACACCCACTAAGAGTCTTTCATATGACTATTATTCCCAACCAGTACTACATATATTGAAGGGCCCATAAGTGGGCAGCTCAATGGTCATCCAAAGAAACTATTAAAAATGCACAGAATAGAGGTTTCAAAAGCTCATATGTTTGAAATCAACTTTTTTTTTTTAAATATCTTGGTTTTGTATTTCATGAAAATGTTATAATTTCTTTTATGATGTTTTCTGTACGCTTTTGTCTTATTATGCAAAACCTCAATAAAAGATCATTTAAACAACAAATAGAAAAAAAAGAAATTGAAGTCATTTCCAGTCATCCAGTAAATATTTTTCCCTTTCCTCAAAGTTTTTAAAAACACACACTCACATAAAGGGGTGGGGAAAAGATGATTATTAGTCCAAATAAAAATGTTAATAACCTCCTTCATGTATTACATGTTTATACTATAACAATGCAACATTAACAATGTTTATTTATTTATTTTTTAAACAAAAAGGCTACATTCTGTCTATTCCCTTTTCTGTTTTTCTCTGTTCCATTCTCTCTACTTCCCTTTTTTCCCCTCAATCCCCTTGTCTCCCATTGTTCTCCTTTCTATCTTGGAATCTCTACCCCCTCACCTCCATTCTGTTTTCTCTCTCTCATTACAACAGATGATAGAGTTAATGTCGGCAATTTGAGAAAAAACAAAAACTTTTTTTAATACTGTAAGAGGTATTAGCCATTACCATTAGTTCAACTATAACAAAAATAACAAATATTAATGCAATACATTGAAACATCATGCTAAAAGACCAAAAAACTCAACTTTTCATGCAGAACATACTAGAGGCAAAAAGGCAGCAGCTCAATATCCAAAACAAGAAGCTCTTCTTGACTATACTATATACTATAAGAACATTGTAACATATGGTTTATAAAAATATGAAATTCTAGCAACTTATGAAGCACCAAAAACCTTAAAGTAGTTGTAAAGTTTAATGAATTACTGCCCAGTATCTCAAAACAATCTTAAAAACAGGGACACTTTAATTCATTAAAATTTTGAAAGAGGCTTCATTTTTAAAATATTTACTATTGAGTGCTGGTAAACATACCGCCGTTCCTCCGCCTGCATCTCCTACTTTCTTTAGCAGATCGATGATGAATCCGGCTTCCTCCAATCATTGCGTGCCCCTTCTGAAGTCCAGCTCATGGGGCACCAAACAATTGGAGGAAGACGGATTTTTCCATCGATCTGCTAAAGAAAGTAGGAGATGCAGGCAATAGAGCTAAATGCCCTTAAAAGGGCATTTAGCTCTATTGCTGCCCAAAGCCCTAACCTAAAAATAACCCCCCCCCCATACACCCTTAAAAAATCCTAACACTAACCCCCGAAGATTCACTTACCAGGAGAAGTCTTCATCCAAGTGGCAAGATGTCCTCAACGAAGCCGGCAGAAGTGGTCCTCCAGATGGGCAGAAGTGGTCCTCCAGATGGGCAGAAGTCTTCATCCAGATGGCATTTTCTATATTCATCCACCGGCGCGGAGCGGGTCCATCTTCAAGACATCCGACGCGGAGCATCCTCTTCTTCCAACAGACTAACGACGAATGAAGGTTCCTTTAAATTACGTCATCCAAAATGGCGTCATTTAGATTCCGATTCGCTGATAGAATTCTATCAGCCAATCGGAATTAAGGTTGAAAAAATCCTATTGGCTGATTGGATAAGCCAATAGGATTGAGCTTGCATTCTATTGGCTGTTCCAATCAGCCAATAGAATGCAAGCTCAATCAGATTGGCTGATTGGATCAGCCAATAGGATTGAACTTCAATCCTATTGACTAATTGCATCAGCCGATAGGATTTTTTCTACCTTAATTCCGATTCCAAATTCAATCAGCCAATCGGAATCTAAGGGACGCCATCTTGGATGACTTCACTTAAAGGTACATTCATTCTGAAGAAGACGTCGTTGGAAGAGGATGCTCCGTGCCGGATGTCTTGAAGATGGACCCGCTCCACGCCGGAAAGATGAAGATAGAAGATGACGTCTGGATGAAGACTTCTGCCCATCTGGAGGACCACTTCTGCCCGTCTGGAGGACCACTTCTGCAGGCTTCGTTGAGGACATCTTGCCGCTTGGATGAAGACTTCTCCCGGTAAGTGAATCTTCGTCGGGTTAGTGTTAGGATTTTGTTAAGGGTGTATTGGGTGGGTTTTATTTTTAGGTTAGGGCTTTGGGCAGCAATAGAGCTAAATGCCCTTTTAAGGGCAATGCCCATCCAAATGCCCTTTTCAGGGCAATGGGGAGCTTAGTTTTTTTTAGTTAGGGTTTTATTTGGGGGGTTGGTTGTGTGGGTGGTGGGTTTTACTGTTGGGGGGTTGTTTGTATTTTTTTTACAGGTGAAAGAGCTGATTTCTTTGGGGCAATGCACCGCAAAAGGCCCTTTTAAGGGCTATTGATAGTTTAGTTTAGGCTAGGATTTTTTTTTATTTTTTTTGGGGGGGGGGCTTTTTATTTTTATAGGGCTATTAGATTAGGTGTAATTAGTTTAAAGATCTTGTAATTTGTTTTTATTTTCTGTAATTTAGTGGGGTTTTTTTTGTAATTTAGATAATTGTATTTAATTTATTTAATTGTATTTAATTTAGGGAATATATTTATTTGTAGTGTAGTGTTAGGTGTTAGTGTAACTTAGGTTATGTTATTTTACGGGTAAATTTGTATTTATTTTAGCTAAATAGTTATTAAATAGTTAATAACTATTTAGTAACTATTCTAGCTAATGAAAATAAATATAAACTGCCTGTAAAATAAAAATAAAACCTAAGATAGCTACAATGTAACTATTAGTTATATTGTAGCTAGCTTAGGGTTTATTTTATAGGTAAGTATTTAGTTTTAAATAGGAATAATTTAGTTAATGATAGGAATTGTATTTAGATTTGTTTAAATTATATTTAAGTTAGGGGGTGTTAGGGTTAGACATAGGTTTAGGGGTTAATAAATTTAGAATAGTGGCTGCGACGGGGGCGGCAGATTAGGGGTTAATAAGTGTAGGTAGGTTGCGGCAACATTGGGGGCGGCAGATTAGGGGTTAATAAATATAATGTAGGAGTCGGCGATGTCTGGAGCTGCAGATTAGGGGTTAATAAGTATAATGCAGGTGTCAGCGATGTTGGGGGCGGCAGATTAGGGGTTAATAAGTGTAAGATTAGGGGTGTTTAGACTCGGGGTTCATGTTAGGGTGTTAGGTGTAAACATAACTTTAGTTTCCACATAGGAACCAATGGGGCTGCGTTACTGAGATTTCCGCTGCTTTTTGGCAGGTGTTAGACTTTTTCTCAGCCGGCTCTCCCCATTGATGTCTATGGGGAAATCGTGCACGAGCACATACGACCAGCTCACCGCTGACTTAAGCAGCGCTGGTACTGAAGTGCGGTATGGAGCTCAATTTTTCTCTACGCCCACTTCTTGCCTTTTAACGCCGGGTTTATGAAACCTGTAATACCAGCGCTGCAGGTTAGTGAGCGGTGTGAAAAAATTGCACATTAGCACCGCTCAGATCATAACACAAGACTCATAATCTAGCCGATTGATTGTGATATGACATATATGACATCAATCTTTGTCCTGACTCTCTATTATAACATTGGGATCCTTTCCAATCAATCAGAATTCCCTTGCAAAGTATGTTACATGGGTTTTCCTGTTTTTTTTTTTTCTTTATTCTAAAGTGTGTTTAAAATACATTCTATGCCATAAAACCTTCTCCTATACCTTGCATGGTGACAATTGGACATTGTTATTTTAATCAGAATATACTTTTCCAACAGTTTTTCAATGGATTTTTGGACCTTTTCAAATTCCTCCCCTTGTACATGTTTTTCCTATTTCAAGAGACATTTCTTTACTATCTGCACTTATCTTCAGTGTTAAAGTTCCTGAGCACATGTTAAATAACCAGATTGTCTACATCATCTATATTAAATTACGAATTGTAAACAGGGTCTGCTCCAAGGGGGGGCATTGGGGGGCAATGCCCACCCAAATGGAATGCTGTGCCCCCCAAAAAAATACCTCCCAGTGGTAGCTCTTCACGGCCTATACACTCCCAATAGAGGCTGCTGTTCAAGCAGCTGCTCTAAGTGGCAGCTAAACTCAGCCAATCAGCTGTGCCGGAGTCATGTGGGGACTGTCTCTCTTGTCTGGGGAGGCGTGGAGTCAGACTGGCGGTAAGTGAGAATCAGAGAGAGCCGAAGCTGCTGCTTCACTGTTGCATGTATTTTTCTCTTGGGATTGCTAACTGTGTGTGACTGTAACATATGCAAGCTATTCATAAGAGTAGTTAAGGATGTTTATAGTCAAACAATGGTTCACAATATCTGTTATTGTAGGCATTTATTTCCAGTTACATGTTTTAGTTTAGAGCTATACAACAGTAAGTATCATCATATTTTAAATGTATAGCCCTGACTCTGGGATAGAGTGTTGGGGTGAGAGGTAGCACTAGCTGTAGCCTGTCAGGTGGGATGCGCTACCTTTACAGGGTCATGTGGCAGGTTTAATTGGAGTCACGTAGAGGTGATGAGCAGTGTATTTCTTTACTCATTGCTGGTTGGTTAAAAAGCAGTTTCAGACACTCACCAAACTGCATTGACTGATCTTTCAACCACATTAATATCTCTTTGCCACCCCTCTGGGCATAAATAATATATTTCTGTCATGTACAAGGTCATTTATAATAAATCCTGACACTGCCTTTTTATTATAGATTACTCCTGTTATGTGTGCTTATCCTCAGTCAAGTGAAGATCATAAAAGTGTATATGTCTCCAGCGCCAAAGAGTATTACTACTATAGCTCCTAAGTGCAAGATCTCTCGACCTGATCTTGGTTTAATATCAGAGAAAGGTGGCTATAAGGAGCGCTGAGATAACCTGAAGTAGGAGTCTCTGCTAAGTAGAGTCAAGGAAAATCCCAAAGAATTCTAAGTGAGCCAACCTTAAAAGATGTACATATTTATTGTAACAAAGGATTAAAGTAAAAAATAATAAAAGACAATGATGTTAGGCATTGACTCTGATCCAATATTCGTACTCCTGAATAATGATCAAGCTTCTAAATGATATAATTCCAGTGATAAAATATATAGTGCAAATTCTCACATGTGAAACAATAATATAGTAAATAAACAATCAATCAAAAAATGTATCAAAAATAAAATTAGGTGTACACCTACAAAAATCAAAAAATGTGTAATCTCCTTGTGAATAATATCTGTGGAAAATGTGAAAAAATTAAAAAAGTTTTTCTTAGAAAAATTCTTAAAAAATGTTTTTGAAAAAATGCGAAAAATAGTCTATATAATGTGTGAAATAAATAAATAAATAACAAAAAGTCTCTTGCTGTGAATATCCAAATTTCTTCCAAGTGATATGTGTCCACTTTATATCCTCTTTGGGATGTAATTATTGGTGTTTGTCCTAATGTTCCTAATGATCCTTTAATTGAAGTGCGATTTTAAAACTTCTTCATTGTCCTAAATAAAACATAAAAATACATAGTGCAATATTGTTGTAGAAAATATGGCTATAATTGGTAAAAAACTCACCAGATGGGGACCTGAGCCGTTTATACCAGTGTATTGTCTACGCGTTTCAATCCTACTGGGTCTTTCTCAAGACTGGTATGGCTCTATTAGGTCCCTTGTCTTATATAGGCCGTTTGTCCCAAAAAAACGCCAAATGACTTTGCGCGCCAAAAAATGCGCTATTATCATTGGTCCATTTGGACCCAGAATTGTAAAGGCTGTTTTGCTGATCCGGATGTTTATAATATACTATACCGGATATATGCTACTGTGTTCATGCATCACTATCTCTCCTCTATCGGATCTCGCAATCGGATCTCTGTTGTACTACAAAACGAAACCGGAAGTGGCGTTCTGCGTGTGACGTCACTTCCGGAGTTTCGTTTTCTTTGTGTGTCAGCTAGAGGGAATGAAATCCCTAGGGCGGTATAAAGGCTCAAGTCCCTCATCGGGAGTTACATTACCTTACATTGTATAGCCACAGGTATTAACGATCTAAGTTATATCAATACCGATACGATCCTTTAACATAATAATGTTCCTAATTCGAAACTGGGTTACATTCGTGTTAAACACATACATTCGTCCACTGTTATAAGGGGAAGTATAAATAAAATTACGATGTATCTATTAAAACCATTAGTTAAAATACATCCATAGAAATGCATCTGCATAACCTTAGATCTAATTACATTTATAACTTGTATACCAAATCGATATAAGATACATATACAATTCCATATATAAATCCATATAAAATCCTTATAAATAATTAGTATATATAAAAAAAAGACTTAATGGTACAGAAAATTTTGAAACTTTAAAAACTTGTATAACATATTCTAAAAACTGATATATGAAATCCCATATATATTTAACGTCCTAAAAATGTTTATTGTAGCCACATGTGATGTTTAGCTCAATCGAATCGTTCATTCATAGAATGGTGGTAAAAGCGTTAATAAAACTGAATTAAATATAAATGATGGTTAATAACGTTAGTAAAAATGATGGTTAATAACGTTAATAAAAACTCACTGATAAAATACAATATAGTGAATTCATAGAAGGTTTGGAGTATCTGTCCATAGAGAGATCCTTATCTCAAAGTTATAAATATCTAAAAATATAAAATATATATATAACAGACAGTCACAAAATTGATAGAAATCAATTTTTAATTTAAAAATTGAACACGAAAAATTATTTAAAATTGGAGATAAAAAGCAGGAGATATAAAACAGGAAATATAAAACAGGGTTATGGTTTCGTTTATAATAGATGTAATATTTCTGTATTACCATTAAAACCCTTTGGGAATATGCAGTCTAAATTAAAAATCCATTTGGGAGTTTGCAACAGACCGCCCTTCCACTAAGATGGCGGACACCACTCAGCTCCTCCTAGGCGACATGGAAGACATTCTGAACCACCACTTTCATCAGCTGTGCACGCTGATTCAAACAGAATGGGGGAGCCTGAAAAGTGCTATTAATCCAAAGCGGGCTATGACAAATCTACAATCAAACCAGCAGCAATCGGCTCCTGATGTGCCATGGGTTGCCGCTGACTCTGTAGCTCCTTCTGGGTGCTTTTTCGGAGGAGCGCAGGTGACTGTGCAGAGACCTAATGAGGGGTCACATCTGAGAGCTGAGACGCTCTTAGCACCAATCAAAACGGCATCGGAGTGGCAGGCTCCAACTTACCTGAAGAGCCGGTTACCGGAAATCCACAGTGATTTCATTGCGGTCCCTACCCAATTCAGTGACACATTCTATGCATCGGAACAGGCAACAGATATCCATGCCCTCAAGATAACGCGGCTGGATGTCGAGATCCTACTCCTTGGTGCACAGGGGTCTAACCAGCAATGGATACATGATACCGCGCTGAGTAACATATCACTTATCGCTCACTACGCAAATTCAGGCCTGCAGTCTGGCCCGGTGAGATTATACCCCTTTGCTGATACGGGATTTTGCTCTTGCCCTTCCCATAGTTTTCTATCAAGCAAGGTATGTTTCTCACTCATGCCTAAGTTCAGACCACAGCTCGCAATAAGAATCAGGACCGGAGTGGGTTAAGCTTTACTTATACAGAGGAAGGGGATTGCTCTGAGGCCAAGATTTTGTCACCTTAACACTGTGTTTGAAAAGGACAAATCGACCTCCTACTCAACGATGCACCCTTCCAGGTATTCTATTGGAACTTCCCACATATACCCCAGAGTATACTGAACTTTGCACTATAAGGGCATTCCTATGCTGAATGGAATATTTCCACCACCTGTTTATCCTCCTAGTGCCCTTAGATATAAAGACTTTGTGTGAAATATTGCAGACACCCCTTGGTTATCCAAGCTACATGGTTGCTTGTTGCTAGTTTGGCAGTCTAGCCCTTATTTAGTTAACCCAATAATCTACTAGAACTGACAAGTGAGTGAGGGCTGGAACATAATGTGTTTAGAGAGGTCTTAGCTCATCACCCCCTAGCTATACTCTTACCCTATTTATTTTGGGGCATATTCATGTCAATGCATATATTGGCGTCATAATAGCCATATTGAAAATTAACATAGTGCCGATTGAAGACATTTAGAGGGGTCCTAGACAGAGTGTAATGTAGAGTACCTATACATCACTAATACACTTGCTGCTATTATTTTTTGTTAACCTGTGTATAGTATACTCCATACCTACAGAGAATACTCTTTTATATTAACAATGTTGTAGGTCCTTAATGCTATCTTAGCTTGCTATTTGTTTTTAACATGTGGTTGGCGGACAGCTTTTATATTAACAGCTGCGGACACCTAGTCATTACACCTCACCTGTGGGTTATCAGGGAGCCCCGGGAGAGACACTTGTACAAGTGTAAGTGAAACAAATGCCGCAGCAGTTATATAACAACCGTGTTGTACGTGGGTTACTGACACAATACCTTTAATGATACTGATAAACCATGTATATGTGTTTGTCTGGTCTGGGGGTTAGAGGGGGCCCCCGATAGGGACGAGTATATATTGCCATTGTATTTTTATGTATCATTATCCTTTCACTATTACTCGAGACAATCCTTGCATATTGTATGTTTCTCCTTCTGGACCAGTGGCCAGGGTCTAGAGGGAGTCCATATAAAGCAAGGATAGCCCACAACCACGCCAACCTAAGATCAACTAATATAAACTCTTATATACAGCAAGGAGAAGGGCTACGTAGGGGAGTTGGTTTCACTAACATGGTAAGTCTATCTTGGAGTTGAGGGTCGTAATACTCAAGAGATAACTCATTCCCACAAGATTGATGTAAGCTTAAACTATTTAGTCTGATGATGTTATATGGCAAGACCCCATAGCATGGTAGATGGGTCCTAGACTCAGTAAAATGTCCAGTGCTATGTTACCTATAATATTCTAGGTCATGTTATGCATGAAGGTCAGCTAAGGAAATAATATGTTTAGAACAAGTAACACTTATTTTTAAATCCTATATTATGCTATGCCTATTCACCTTTTTGTTCAGTCACATTGGATATTCCGTACTAGTTCACCTCCCCCCCCCCCCCACCCATTTATAGAGCCCTCACCAGGGTTCTAATTAGGTGGATTATTTTCGCCACAAACCCTCCTACTTTACAGGAACATAATCTTCCCATTGCTAGAATTATCTTGCTTATCTTTTGAGTGGGTATTTTTGATTCTGCATATGGTTATACCTATTTGTGTTAAATCTATGTTCATTATTCTTAGACATGTGTACTTGAATTTCATGTTTGTGTCTATAAGATCAGGGGTCCTGTGTGGCCCCATTTGTTACTTTTAACCTTTAAAATGAATAAAAACTTATTTAAAAAAAAAAAAAAAAAAAAAAAAAAATCCATTTGGACTCTTCTCTCAAAAGTGACTTTTCAAAATCCCCTCCTCTCCAATTTTTCTTAATTTTGCTTATTCCCATGTATCTAAGAGTTTTGTTGGAACTGTTGTGGACTTCTTTGAAATATTTGTATAAGGGAAAATCATCCTTTTTCCACTTAATCTGTAGCAGGTGTTCTCTTATCCTGTCTTTAAGTTTCCTGGAGGTTTGACCTATGTATTGAAGTCCACATCCACACTCTATTAGATATATAATGCCACTATCTTGGCATTTTATCATATCTCTTATATTAAAAACCTCTCCTGTTGTTCTAGATTTAAAAGTCCTTGTTTTTCTACCATGTTTACACGCTTTGCATACGTGACATGGGAAAAATCCTTTTAGTTGATTACCTAAAACGTTGTTTATTCTATTTTTTGAAGTTTTTGGGACACTTGGTGCGAGGATGCTTTTCAAATTCCTTGTCCTCCTATAAATAAACCTGGGTGTTTCATTCAGGTCTTTTCCAATAATGTTGTCTTCCTTTAAATAGTGCCAATTTTTTCTTATGATGTTTTCAATTAGGAATCGATTCTCACTGTATTCGGTTATGAATGGAACTTCCAATCTTGTAGTTTCTTCACATTTTTTCTTTGATTTGTATTGTAACATCCTGTCCATGTTCTCAATTTCTTCTATGGTTTTGTCTAGGGTATTCTCTTCATACCCCCTTTCGAGGAATCTCTTCTTTATAATCTTTGACTGTTCCCTCCATTTCCCGTCATCTGAGCAATTCTTTCTAATCCTCATCATTTGACCTTTGGGAATATTGGTCTTCCATCTTTGGAGGTGGCAACTGATTTGGTGGATATAATTGCAACAGTCCACTTCCTTGAAGTAAGTTGCGGTGGATATCTTGCCTTTCTCCACATATATATCTAAGTCTAGAAAATGGATATTTGTCTTGCTTAGTTCGTGAGAAAATCTTAAATTTGCGGTATTCTTATTCATTACATGTATGGTGTGTTCCAAATCTTCAATACTGCCCTTCCACACTATTAGGATGTCATCTATGTACCGTTTGAAGAGGACCAGGTCTGCGCCTGCTGGGCAGGAGTCCCAGAAAAGGTTCTCCCACTTTCCCATATATAAGTTAGCATAGCTAGGCGCAAACCTGGTCCCCATGGCAGTACAGTAAATTTGATTGTAAAATTTTCCTCCATCATAAAAGTAATTATGTGTTAAAATAAAATGGATGCTGTCTAAAATGAACTCTCTCTGATCAGGACTTACTCCATTGTCTCTTTCTAAAAAATAGTTGACTGCCTCTATACCCAAATTGTGTGGGATGCTTGTATATAGGGCAGTCACATCACATGTGGCTAGAATATAATTCTCTCCCCATTCAAGGTCATTCAATATATTAAGGACCTCGGTAGAGTCTCTTAAATAGGAAGGGAGATCTTTGACATACTTTTGAAGTTTCCTGTCGATATACTCTGATAAATTACAGGTAATTGAACCAATGCCCGATATTATAGGTCTCCCCGGGGGGTTTGTCTGACTTTTATGGATTTTGGGCAAATAATAGAATACAGGTATTCTTGAATGGTCTGTTCTGATATACCTGTATTCTTGCTGATTCAATATTCCTTTACTCTTAGCGGACGTAAGTATGCTATCCAAATCTTTTTTAAAGGATTCTGTGGGATCTTTTGTTAAAACCTTGTATGTATCGGAGTCACCTAAAATTCTATTTGACTCCTTTACATAATCATCCTTATCTAAAATTATAATCCCTCCCCCTTTGTCGGACGGTTTAATTGTGATATTTTTATTTCTCTCCAAATTTACAATAGTATCCGATTGTACTTTGTTCAAATTGTGATGAAATTTTTTAAGAGATGTATTGTTTAGTTTCTTTATTTCATTACAGACAATGTTTTCGAATGTCTCAATGTGGGGCCCTTTATGTGTGATAGGAAAAAAAAGTCGATTTTGGTTTTAAAGTTGTGTGTACCGGACTATCCTGACTGTGTGTTGCTATTTCAATATTTCTTGGTGGATTATTAGATCTTTCTAATGCTGTTTTACTGAAAAACCTTTTTAGGATGAGTTTTCGTACTAACTGTTTTACATGAGTGTATGTCTGAAATTTGTCGAGACCTCTAGATGGAGCATAGGATAAGCCTAGAGACAGAACCTGAATGTCTCTAGGATCAAGATTGACTTTGCTTAGATTATATATCCCTTTTTGTTTAGGATCTGATTTGCTGGTGGACAGTGTTATATTGGACTCAATTTTTAATAGATCTCTTTGTTTTAATTCTTCCTTTCCCTTTTTTTGTTGTATTTTTAATCCTGCTCTTCTACCCCTGTGATTTTTCTTTTTGTGATTGGACTTTCTTCTATGTCCTGTGTTCGATTTTTCCTTTTCGATTGTTTGTTTCTGTCTATTGGGGCCAGATTCCCTTCCCCTAAAAAATTATTTTCATTTTGGACTTCCATATTGCTGGATATATTTTTGGCTGTTTGTTTTGGGGTTGTTAGAGTGGATTTATATATACCCTCCTCATGTATCAGAGGTTCAAATCTGTTTCTAGTGGGTACTTGGGTCTCTTCCCAGTAGTTCCTCGCACCTGTATATTGTGCATTTGGTTGGGGCAATCTCTCATTCTGCTCTTTAAATTGTACTCTTGGATTTGTGTTCCTATAATTTTGTCTATGATTATAATCCCGTATGTAGTTCCCTTTTCCTTCATAAGATGGGAATCTAGTCTGGAACCTATTGCCCCACCTTGGTGGTGATCTGTTACTCGGTCTCTCTTCCCTCATATATTGTCTTGGAGACCTACTTCTAATATATTCTTCCCTTGTAGGATACCGGGGAGATCTAACTCCATAGTGTCCATATCTAAACCGGTTCCCAGGACTTTGATAATGATTATAATAAGAACCTGTTTGTGGTCTATTATATGGGGATTTGTGCTGTGGGTTTTGTGTCTGGTCCCACCTTTGTTGACGCCCCCTATTATCGTCTCTCATGTGATCTCTAAAATTGGGATGATCTTTAAAGTATCTATCCCTTGGTTCTGGGTAGTACCTTTCATTATTGCTTGTGTTGTCATTATGATTATAATGATAATTCTCATTATGTATCCACTGTCTATGTGAATTTCTATTGTTATTTCTCTTTGATGCCACCTTTGTCCACTCATTCCTTGTATTTACGGAAGACCAATATTCCCAAAGGTCAAATGATGAGGATTAGAAAGAATTGCTCAGATGACGGGAAATGGAGGGAACAGTCAAAGATTATAAAGAAGAGATTCCTCGAAAGGGGGTATGAAGAGAATACCCTAGACAAAACCATAGAAGAAATTGAGAACATGGACAGGAAACCAATGTTACAATACAAATCAAAGAAAAAATGTGAAGAAACTACAGTATTGGAAGTACCATTCATAACCGAATACAGTGAGAATCGATTCCTAATTGAAAACATCATAAGAAAAAATTGGCACTATTTAAAGGAAGACAACATTATTGGAAAAGACCTGAATGAAACACCCAGGTTTATTTATAGGAGGACAAGGAATTTGAAAAGCATCCTCGCACCAAGTGTCCCAAAAACTTCAAAAAATAGAATAAACAACGTTTTAGGTAATCAACTAAAAGGATTTTTCACATGTCACGTATGCAAAGCGTGAAACATGGTAGAAAAACAAGGACTTTTAAATCTAGAACAAAAGGAGAGGTTTTTTATATAAGAGATATGATTAAATGCCAAGATAGTGGCATTATATATCTAATAGAGTGTGGATGTGGACTTCAATACATAGGTCAAACCTCCAGGAAACTTAAAGACAGGATAAGAGAACACCTGCTACAGATTAAGTGGAAAAAGGATGATTTTCCCTTATACAAACATTTCAAAGAAGTCCACAACAGTTCCAACAAAACTCTTAGATACATGGGAATAAGCAAAATTAAGAAAAATTGGAGAGGAGGGGATTTTGAAAAGTCACTTTTGAGAGAAGAGTCCAAATGGATTTTTAATTTAGACTGCATATTCCCAAAGGGTTTTAATGGTGATACAGAAATATTACATCTATTATAAACAAAACCATAACCCTGTTTTATATTTCCTGTTTTATATCTCCTGCTTTTTATCTCCAATTTTAAATAATTTTTCGTGTTCAATTTTTAAATTAAAAATGGACTTTTATCAATTTTATGACTGTCTGTTATATATATTTTTTATATTTTTATATATTTATAACTTTGAGATAAGGACCTCTCTATGGACAGATACTCCAAACCTTCTATGAATTCACTATATTGTATTTTATCAGTGAGTTTTTATTAAAGTTATTAACCATCATTTTTACTAACGTTATTAACCATCATTTATATTTTATTCAGTTTTATTAACGCTTTTACCACCATTCTATGAATGAACGATTCGATTGAGCTAAACATCACGTGGCTACAATAAACATTTTTAGGACGTTAAATATATATGGGATTTTATATATCAGTTTTTAGAATATGTTATACAAGTTTTTAAAGTTTCAAAATTTTCTGTACCATTAAGTCTTTTTTTATATATACTAATTATTTATAAGGATTTTATATGGATTTATATATGGAATTGTATATGTATCTTATATCGATTTGGTATACAAGTTATAAATGTAATTAGATCTAAGGTTATGCAGATGCATTTCTATGGATGTATTTTAACTAATGGTTTTAATAGATACATCGTAATTTTATTTATACTTCCCCTTATAACAGTGGACAAATGTATGTGTTTAACACGAATGTAACCCAGTTTCGAATTAGGAACATTATTATGTTAAAGGATCGTATCGGTATTGATATAACTTAGATCGTTAATACCTGTGGCTATACAATGTAAGGTAATGTAACTCCCGATGAGGGACTTGAGCCTTTATACCGCCCTAGGGATTTCATTCCCTCTAGCTGACACACAAAGAATACGAAACTCTGGAAGTGACGTCACACGCAGAACGCCACTTCTGGTTTAGTTTTGTAGTACAACAGAGATCCGATTGCGAGATCCGATAGAGGACCACAGATAGTGATGCATGAACACAGTAGCATATATCCGGTATAGTATATTATAAACATCCGGATCAGCAAAACAGCCTTTACAATTCCGGGTCCAAATGGACCAATGATAATAGCGCATTTTTTGGCACGCAAAGTCATTTGGCGTTTTTTTGGGACAAACGGCCTATATAAGACAAGGGACCTAATAGAGCCATACCAGTCTTGAGAAAGACCCAGTAGGATTGAAACGCGTAGACAATACACTGGTATAAACGGCTCAGGTCCCCATCCGGTGAGTTTTTTTTACCAATTATAGCCATATTTTCTACAACAATATTGCACTATGTATTTTTATGTTTTATTTAGGACAATGAAGAAGTTTTAAAATCGCACTTCAATTAATGGATCATTAGGAACATTAGGACAAACACCAATAATTACATCCCAAAGAGGATATAAAGTGGACACATATCACTTGGAAGAAATTTGGATATTCACAGCAAGAGACTTTTTATTATTTATTTATTTCACACATTATATAGACTATTTTTCGCATTTTTTCAAAAACATTTTTTAAGAATTTTTCTAAGAAAAACTTTTTTCATTTTTTCACATTTTTTCACATTTTCCACAGATATTATTCACAAGGAGATTACACATTTTTTGATTTTTGTAGGTGTACACCTAATTTTATTTTTGATACATTTTTTGATTGATTGTTTATTTACTATATGATTGTTTCACATGTGAGAATTTGCACTATATATTTTATCACTGGAATTATATCATTTAGAAGCTTGATCATTATTCAGGAGTACGAATATTGGATCAGAGTCAATGCCTAACATCATTGTCTTTTATTATTTTTTACTTTAATCCTTTGTTACAATAAATATTTACATCTTTTAAGGTTGGCTCACTTAGAATTCTTTGGGATTTTCCTTGACTCTACTTAGCAGAGACTCCTATTTCAGGTTATCTCAGCGCTCCTTATAGCCACCTTTCTCTGCTTATCCTCAGTCCTATAGGTGCCAGTTTATGTGTGTATCCTCAGTTCTATAGGTGCCAGTTTATGTGTGTATCCTCAGTCCTAGAGGTATCAGTGTATGTGTGTATCCTCAGTCCTATAGGTGCCAGTTTATGTGTGTATCCTCAGTCCTAGAGGTATCAGTGTATGTGTGTATCCTCAGTCCTATAGGTGCCAGTTTATGTGTGTATCCTCAGTCCTAGAAGTTTTAGTGTATGTGTGTATCCTCAGTCCTAGAGGTGTCAGTGTATGTGTGTATCCTCAGTCCTAGAGGTGTCAGTGTATGTGTGTATCCTCAGTCCTATAGGTGCCAGTTTATGTGTGTATCCTCAGTCCTAGAAGTGTTAGTGTATGTGTGTATCCTCAGTCCTAGAGGTGTTAGTGTATGTGTGTATCCTCAGTCCTAGAGGTGTCAGTGTATGTGTGTATCCTCAGTCCTAGAGGTGTTAGTGTATGTGTGTATCCTCAGTCCTAGAGGTGTCAGTGTATGTGTGTATCCTCAGTCCTAGAGGTGTTAGTGTATGTGTGTATCCTCAGTCCTAGAGGTGTTAGTGTATGTGTGTATCCTCAGTCCTAGAGGTGTTAGTGTATATGTGTATCCTCAGTCCTAGAGGTGTCAGTGTATGTGTGTATCCTCAGTCCTAGAGGTATCAGTGTATGTGTGTATCCTCAGTCTTAGAGGTGTTAGTGTATGTGTCTATCCTCAGTCCTAGAGGTGTTAGTGTATGTGTGTATCCTCAGTCCTAGAGGTATCAGTGTATGTGTGTATCCTCAGTCCTAGAGGTATCAGTGTATGTGTGTATCCTCAGTCCTAGAGGTGTTAGTGTATGTGTCTATCCTCAGTCCTAGAGGTGTTAGTGTATGTGTGTATCCTCAGTCCTAGAGGTATCAGTGTATGTGTGTATCCTCAGTCCTAAATGTATCAGTGTATGTGTGTATCCTCAGTCCTAGAGGTGTTAGTGTATGTGTGTATCCTCAGTTCTTGAGGTGTTAGTGTATGTGTGTATCCTCAGTCCTAGAGGTGTTAGTGTATGTGTGTATCCTCAGCCCTAGAGGTGTTTGTGTATGTGTGTATCCTCTGTCCTAGAGGTGTTAGTGTATGTGTGTATCCTCTGTCCTAGAGGTGTCAGTGTATGTGTGTATCCTCAGTCCTAGTGGTGTTAGTGTATGTGTGTATCCTCAGTCCTAGAGGTGTCAGTGTATGTGTGTATCCTCAGTCCTATAGGTGCCAGTTTATGTGTGTATCCTCAGTCCTAGAGGTATCAGTGTATGTGTGTATCCTCAGTCCTAGAGGTGTTAGTGTATGGTATGGTTGTATCCTCAGTCCTAGAGGATGTTAGTGTATGTGTGTATCCTCAATCCTAGAGGTATCAGTGTATGTGTGTATCCTCAGTTCTAGAGGTATCAGTGTATGTGTGTATCCTCAGTCCTAGAGGTGTTAGTGTATGTGTGCATCCTCAGCCCTAGAGGTGTCAGTTTATGTTTGTATCCTCAGTCCTAGAGGTGTCAGTTTATGTGTGTATCCTCAGTCCAAGAGGTGTCAGTTTATGTTTGTATCCTCAGTCCTAGAGGTGTTAGTGTATGTGTGTATCCTCAGTCCTAGAGGTGTCAGTTTATGTGTGTATCCTCAGTCCTAGAGGTATCAGTGTATGTGTGTATCCTCAGTCCTAGAGGTATTAGTGTATGTGTGTATCCTCAGTCCTAGAGGTGTCAGTTTATGTGTGTATCCTCAGTCCTAGAGGTATCAGTGTATGTGTGTATCCTCAGTCCTAGAGGTATTAGTGTATGTGTGTATCCTCAGTCCTAGAGGTGTTAGTGTATGTGTGTATCCTCATTCGTAGAGGTGTTAGTGTATGTGTGTATCCTCAGTCCTAGAGGTGTTAGTGTATGTGTGTATCCTCAGTCCTAGTGGTGTTAGTGTATGTGTGTATCCTCAGTCCTAGAGGTATCAGTGTATGTGTGTATCCTCAGTCCTAGAGGTGTTGGTGTATGTGTGTATCCTCATTCCTAGAGGTATCAGTGTATGTGTGTATCCTCAGTCCTAGAGGTGTTAGTGTATGTGTGTATCCTCAGTTCTAGATGTGTCAGTTTATGTGTGTATCCTCAGTCCTAGAGGTGTAAGTGTATGTGTGTATCCTCAGTCCTAGAGGTGTAAGTGTATGTGTGTATCCTCAGTGCTAGAGGTGTTAGTGTATATGTGTATCCTCAGTCCTAGAGGTATCAGTGTATGTGTGTATCCTCAGTCCTAGAGATGTTAGTGTATGTGTGTATCCTCAGTCCTAGAGGTGTCAGTTTAGGTGTGTATCCTCAGTCCTAGTGGTGTTAGTGTATGTGTGAATCCTCAGTCCTAGAGGTGTCAGTGTATGTGTGCATCCTCAGTCCTAGAGGTGTTAGTGTATGTGTGTATCCTCAGTCCTAGAGGTGTTAGTGTATGTGTGTATCCTCAGTCCTAGAGGTGTCAGTGTATGTGTGTATCCTCAGTCCTAGAGGTGTTAGTGTATGTGTGTATCCTCAGTCCTAGAGGTGTCAGTGTATGTGTGCATCCTCAGTCCTAGAGGTGTCAGTGTATGTGTGTATCCTCAGTCCTAGAGGTGTTAGTGTATGTGTGTATCCTCAGTCCTAGAGGTGTCAGTGTATGTGTGTATCCTCAGTCCTAGAGGTGTCAGTGTATGTGTGTATCCTCAGTCCTAGAGGTGTTAGTGTATGTGTGTATCCTGAGTCCTAGAGGTGTCAGTGTATGTGTGTATCCTCAGTCCTAGAGGTGTCAGTGTATGTGTGTATCCTCAGTCCTAGAGGTTTCAGTGTATGTGTGTATCCTCAGTCCTAGAGGTGTTAGTGTATGTGTGTATCCTCAGTCCTAGAGGTGTCAGTGTATGTGTGTATCCTCAGTCCTAGAGGTGTCAGTGTATGTGTGTATCCTCAGTCCTAGAGGTGTCAGTGTATGTGTGTATCCTCAGTCCTAGAGGTGTTAGTGTATGTGTGTATCCTCAGTCCTAGAGGTGTCAGTGTATGTGTGTATCCTCAGTCCTAGAGGTGTTAGTGTATGTGTGTATCCTCAGTCCTAGAGGTGTCAGTGTATGTGTGTATCCTCAGTCCTAGAGGTATCAGTGTATGTGTGTATCCTCAGTCCTAGAGGTGTCAGTGTATGTGTGTATCCTCAGTCCTAGAGGTGTCAGTGTATGTGTGTAGGTGTAGGTGCCCCCCATTTAATTCGTTCTGGAGCTGACCCTGATTGTAAATCTGTTATGTTTTTCTTTTGAAAAGGTCACATAACTTTTATTTCTGTGAAAGTCTCTTAAATTCACTGCAAAGACCTATGTGAAATTGAATATGGCGCCTTCTCTTTTTCATTCATTGCTACGTGAAATTGTGTTTAACTAAATTTTGCTGTTATATTTATCCATTACAAATGTTTAAAATAAATTGGCTCTTCCTCTTATCATTTGGAAATGCTTTGAAATGCATAAAAATTAGCTGCTGTTAAATGTTTTGTGTAAAAATCCATCATGTTTGAAAACTTTGTCCCAAATGTTTAAGGCAAGTGTGAAAAAATGCTGTAAAATGCAAATGCGCTCAAAAATAGAAATGTTAATAGTTTATTTTTATCAATTAACAAAATGCAAAGTGAGTGAACAGAAGAAAAATCAAAGTCAAATCAATATTTGGTGCGACCACTCAATTTTTCTAGGTACACCTGTGCAAAGTCAGGGATTTTATAGGCTAATAGTCAGGTGTATGATTACACATTTTGTTAACTGATAAAAAATAAGCTTTTAAAGGGCCAGTAAACCCATAAAATAATATTATATAATTCTGCACATCGCGCCATTAAAATGAATGTAGCTCGCTCCCGCTCTGGTTTGGTAGCGGGAGCGAGCTACATTCATTTTAATGGCGCGATCGGGCCGGCTGTGACTAGACAGCGTGCCCAGATGCGCTTAGAAAAAAACAGACCCGCTGAGTAGAGCCAGGAGCAGCGGTCTGTAAAATACATTTTTGTAGGAAAATATCTGTGACATACTTTGATTTAGAATCCTAGCGCTAACCTAACGTTATATAATTCTCCACTATGTGCAGAATTATATAACATTATTTGGTGGGTTTACTGGCCCTTTAACGTTTCTGTTTTTGAAGGAATTATTACTTTACAGCATTTTTTTCCCACCTGCCTAAAACTTTTGCACAGTTCTGTGTGTATATACCCGTATATCCACAGCTTAAGTTGATGGATGTTGGTTTTGATGAAAGCCCCAATTTAGGCTGAAATGTTGACTTTGCTTTTTTAAAGTTTTGGATTAATACATTTTGCATTTTTATTAAAAGTCCTGTGAGTGCCTTTCTCATCTCATGGACATTTTCTATTTATTTATTTATTTATTCTAAAGAACAGCCGGGCAATATATAGTTGTAAGTGGTGAGTGCACGGCAGTCTGCTTTATTTTATATATATATACAGTATATATATACAGTAAATATATATATATATATGTTTATTACAGCTAAAAGTTGTATATTTAAGTGTGTATGTATGTATTTTCATGCAAACATACATACATACACATGAAGAACAATGCTATTTAAAGTATTTCTTAAAGGGACAGTATACTCTGAAATTGAACCGTCAAAATTACATGTGCAACATTTATTTAACATAAATTTAATTCATCAAAGTGTAAAACAAAAGTTTTTATCCTATATATTTTATCGTCAAACTTTAACCCCATTGTGTATTCACTGTCCGCCTCCATGGCCGCCGCTTTTTTTCCATATATTTCAAGAATTAGCAATTAACCTATAATGGTAATATCTGTTGCGCTATGTACCTGCTATGCGAACATGCGCACGATGACATCATCTGCTTCTGGTTTTCTATATTCCTAGTTATGCGCTTACCCAAAATCATAAGTTCATGGCAAGCGATCGATGCTTCCAAGCGTGAGCAAGCTTCAGTGGGAGGAAAAATGGGCATCACATCATTTGCATGTGGGAAGTACAGAGTCAGTCTATATCGCCCACATTTGAGATGCCATGGAGGGGTTGGAGAACGGACGTCGACTAACGGTTAGGCTGCAATAATTATTAGTTCATAAAACATGTTAGAATAAAAAAAAAATTCAAAATGAACAATGCGGTTCTAATGTAAGGATATAGAGGAGGTTAGTGTTAGCTTTTACAACATCTGAATTTACTGAGCCTTTAATGCACCTTCGGTTTGAGCACATTTAGCTTAGTGCACCTTTGTGTCAATGTGCCAGAACAGACTTTTGTAGTACACCCCAAGTCTATAAATAGATGGCTGTCCTATCTGACCTCCAGATGTTAATGCACCTGAGGCTTTCACTCAAGTAAAAACTTTTAGCATTCAACTTGTAATATGAGCACAAGAATAGGAGCGGAGCACTATTGATTTAAAGGGACATTAAACACTGAATAAATGCTAGGTAGAATGATGCATTTAAAGAAAAGATTAGTCTGAGAATAACATTTAGATGTTTTTTTATTGTTTTTTTTTTATTAGCTGTTAAAATATTGAGGATCGACTTCCATTTGGGGTGGAGTCTGAGAGAGACACGTGTGAGAGAGACACGTGTGAGAGACACGTGAGCTGGTGTTTCTGGGTCTCGGGCTCTGGAGATACAGCGTGCCCCATTCTGAACGGCCCCTTGGCCCACATACCACTTAGTGGAGCCGGTACTGGGCGTCTGAGCTACAGAAGCCATTGTAGCTAACAGAGGAAGTCCTTTTCTGCTGCAGAGGCGTAGCTGCACACGCCGCACCGGGTTGCTGGATTTCGAAGTTGGAAGGCAGCGGTCATAAGGAAACAGGAAACCCTGAGAGAGAACTGGCACAAAATATCCGCTGTGACCTTACTGAAGGAGCACCAGGAGGATGGGTCGTAACTATCTGGACACCAATTGAGGTAGGAGTGCAGGGTGCCTGAGCAAACCGGTCCCTGCTCACCAACCTCTTGGGAAGCTGAGTTGGAAAAAGATCCAAGGGCCACTGGATGCTTCTGTACCATCTGTATTATCTGCCTATCGCAAACTGCATGTTTGGAGGTTTCTGCAATATCCCAGCCAAAAGTATAAGCAGAGGACTAAACCGCAAGTATTCACTTACATAACTTTCTCTTGGCTTTTACAATCTGTTCTTTAACAAGATCTTTGAACAAGGTCCTTTGCTTTTTGGCACTTGCCTGTGACCAGGACTGTGTATACATATAAATACCTTGACTGTGTATATATAATTAAATACTCTGCAAAAAGGAGTAAAGGATGTTAAACAGGAGATTTATTACCCTGCCCTGAATATATACGCAACTTTTTCTACAATAAAGGACAAGCTCATAATTATTAAATGATCTAGGAGGACTGTACGTTGATCCAAGAACTGTAAAAAAGAAAAAAAAAGAAAAAAGGGGATGAGAAAGAAGGGAAAAAAGAGGGGAGCCTGTTCTTTCGCAACCCCTCCATGGCATCTCAAATGTGGGCGATATAGACTGACTCTGTACTTCCCACATGCAAATGATGTGATGCCCATTTTTCCTCCCACTGAAGCTTGCTCACGCTTGGAAGCATCGATCGCTTGCCATGAACTTATGATTTTGGGTAAGCGCATAAATAGGAATAGAGAAAACCAGCAACATTTATTTAACATAAATTTAATTCATCAAAGTGTAAAACAAAAGTTTTTATCCTATATATTTTATCGTCAAACTTTAACCCCATTGTGTATTCACTGTCCGCCTCCATGGCCGCCGCTTTTTTTCCATATATTTCAAGAATTAGCAATTAACCTATAATGGTAATATCTGTTGCGCTATGTACCTGCTATGCGAACATGCGCACGATGACATCATCTGCTTCTGGTTTTCTCTATTCCTAGTTATGCGCTTACCCAAAATCATAAGTTCATGGCAAGCGATCGATGCTTCCAAGCGTGAGCAAGCTTCAGTGGGAGGAAAAATGGGCATCACATCATTTGCATGTGGGAAGTACAGAGTCAGTCTATATCGCCCACATTTGAGATGCCATGGAGGGGTTGGAGAACGGACGTCGACTAACGGTTAGGCTGCAATAATTATTAGTTCATAAAACATGTTAGAATAAAAAAAAAATTCAAAATGAACAATGCGGTTCTAATGTAAGGATATAGAGGAGGTTAGTGTTAGCTTTTACAACATCTGAATTTACTGAGCCTTTAATGCACCTTCGGTTTGAGCACATTTAGCTTAGTGCACCTTTGTGTCAATGTGCCAGAACAGACTTTTGTAGTACACCCCAAGTCTATAAATAGATGGCTGTCCTATCTGACCTCCAGATGTTAATGCACCTGAGGCTTTCACTCAAGTAAAAACTTTTAGCATTCAACTTGTAATATGAGCACAAGAATAGGAGCGGAGCACTATTGATTTAAAGGGACATTAAACACTGAATAAATGCTAGGTAGAATGATGCATTTAAAGAAAAGATTAGTCTGAGAATAACATTTAGATGTTTTTTTATTGTTTTTTTTTAATTAGCTGTTAAAATATTGAGGATCGACTTCCGTTTGGGGTGGAGTCTGAGAGAGACACGTGTGAGAGAGACACGTGTGAGAGACACGTGAGCTGGTGTTTCTGGGTCTCGGGCTCTGGAGATACAGCGTGCCCCATTCTGAACGGCCCCTTGGCCCACATACCACTTAGTGGAGCCGGTACTGGGCGTCTGAGCTACAGAAGCCATTGTAGCTAACAGAGGAAGTCCTTTTCTGCTGCAGAGGCGTAGCTGCACACGCCGCACCGGGTTGCTGGATTTCGAAGTTGGAAGGCAGCGGTCAAAAGGAAACAGGAAACCCTGAGAGAGAACTGGCACAAAATATCCGCTGTGACCTTACTGAAGGAGCACCAGGAGGATGGGTCGTAACTATCTGGACACCAATTGAGGTAGGAGTGCAGGGTGCCTGAGCAAACCGGTCCCTGCTCACCAACCTCTTGGGAAGCTGAGTTGGAAAAAGATCCAAGGGCCACTGGATGCTTCTGTACCATCTGTATTATCTGCCTATCGCAAACTGCATGTTTGGAGGTTTCTGCAATATCCCAGCCAAAAGTATAAGCAGAGGACTAAACCGCAAGTATTCACTTACATAACTTTCTCTTGGCTTTTACAATCTGTTCTTTAACAAGATCTTTGAACAAGGTCCTTTGCTTTTTGGCACTTGCCTGTGACCAGGACTGTGTATACATATAAATACCTTGACTGTGTATATATAATTAAATACTCTGCAAAAAGGAGTAAAGGGTGTTAAACAGGAGATTTATTACCCTGCCCTGAATATATACGCAACTTTTTCTACAATAAAGGACAAGCTCATAATTATTTAATGATCTAGGAGGACTGTACGTTGATCCAAGAACTGTAAAAAAGAAAAAAAAAGAAAAAAGGGGATGAGAAAGAAGGGAAAAAAGAGGGGAGCCTGTTCTTTCTCTCTCCATTTGAATTTAAAAGTTTCAATTTATAAGGAAAAGGGATCGTTAAAGAAAAATGTTAAAAATTGGCTAGTGCTGAGCAGCTGACTTTATTGTTTTGTCTACATTTAAGCTCATACCAAGTTTCTACTTAATATTGAGGGTGCTACAACCAGTTGACTCTATGCCTATGTGAAGGCACTCCCTATAGCCTAATTGGATTCCTAGGAGGACCTGTATTTTCTTCTAAAAAGTTTTGGCAGTCCTTGGAGAGATAAGATCTTGATGTTGCTTAAGCTATTTTCAAAAGATCTACTAGATTGGGACACTGTAGCCATTACTCATAGAATCAAATATTGCATGTTTGCTATACCTGCTCCACATGTTTCTCTCTCTCTAGATATCCTTATAATACCTAGCCTGTAAGTCAGATATCTGAAAATTCTGGTTTTTCTATATTCATAGAACACAAGTATTAGTAAAGAGCTGGCACAAGGCTGCAAAGGATATGGTTTTATTTAAATCAGGGTTAACTAACAAAGATGGTTATTGACCTATAAATAAGTTAAAAGTAAGTCTTCTTAAGGGCTGCACTGATATATAATAGACTGTGTATCTGCTGTCTGGGTCTAGTTTAGATTAACATATAGGTACTATTTTGGCATAAATTGAATCAATACGTGGCTCTTCTAATTGTCTTCACATGAATTCACTGATTTAATACACACAAAAAAAAGAAGCTAAAATATTGACAAAATAAGTGTAAGGTTTTAGTGTCTATAACACAATGGGAGCTGCCATGTTGAAACTTAGGTTACCTTCTCTGCTTTAGTCAATTAGGGACAGTTATACATAGGTCACTAGAGTGTGCAGCCAATAGGCTGTGTGTAATATAACAGTGTTCTGCACTTCCATTTGTATCAGGAACTGAAAAGCTCACAATTTCAGAATGGAATGACAGAAAAAGGGGACAAAATAAATAATGAAAGTATATTGCAGAGTTTTTTAATATACAATGTATTATTTTATATTACCATCACAAAGTGTTTAATATCCCTTTAACTTGAGCGGTGTTAGTGCTCAATAGCTTTAATATTTTTGTGCTCTACTTGTAATCTAGCTCTTTATAATTTGTGAACGACTTGTGAGAATAATTTAACTGTGCTGCTAAGATTGAAGATTACTGTGCTTGGAAATTATAATTAGAAACACCAGGATTTATGATAAAATAATGTGTGCACTAAAATTAATTCTGCTTTTGTACTTTCTGTGGTGATATCAAATCATTTTATTAGAAGATAAATTACATAGGTATGAAATTAAAGGGACATTATACACTAATTTTTTTCTTTGCATAAATGTTTTGTAGATGATCTATTTATATAGCCCATAAAGTTTTTTGTTTTTTTTTTAAATGTAAAGTTTTGCTTATTTTTAAATAACATTGCTCTGATTTTCAGACTCCTAACCAAGCCCCAAAGTTTTATGTGAATACCGTCAGCTACCTTCTCCAGCTTGCTCCTGTTTGTGTAAAGGGTCTTTTCATATGCAAAAGAAGGGAGGAGGAGGAGTGTCTTATTTCCCACTTGCAGTGGGCTTTCCAGCTACCTTTTCAACAGAGCTAAACAGAGCTTCTAAGTAGGTTTTTAAACAGTTTTATACTGGATTTTTATATCAGTATCTGCATCTTATTCTTTATAGTAGTGTCTATTACATGCAGTTATATGAAAATGAGTGTATACTGTCCCTTTAACAAATGCTTTCAATGTACAAATTGTATTGCAACATCAAAACAGAAACATCCAGTTACAACTGCACAGACCAATGATCATCTAATTGTCCACTAGCAAGATCAATAAGAAAAAGAATGGGGTTACTGGTTGATCCCAGTGTTACTTAATTGTCTGTGTGTGTGCTATTATATAGCAATTAAAGGCTACATGGGTGTCTCCTTATTAAAACAAAGACTAGGCCAAACGCCTTACATATATTGTTTTGCCATGTTGTACAAAAACAATATATTTGGGGGAAGAGATTTCTTACATAAATAGGTCAGTATGCCAATGAGAAGTGACTGAATATTCCAGGGATACATTTTCTGCCCATAGTTACCACAGCACTTTTCTGACACTGCAAACAAAGTGTTAGTCTGCTGCTATAATGTATTGTATAAAATTATTTACAAACTAACTATAAGCGAACTGTTTTAGTCCAAATTAAAAAAACTATGAAGATCGATGTATCCTAATCCTTATAGGGAAGATCTGGGTTTACATTACTGCAGTGAAATTACTTAGTTCTATAGTGTGCAGATGCCAAATTTAATATCATATTTCTAACGTTAACTTTGTGTTCTTTACATGACATTTTATGTAAGCTGTTTACAAAATTTGTAAAAAAAAAAATGGACCAAAGAAAATACCTTGCAGCCATAACAAAAAAAAAAAAAAAAAAAAAAACCTCCAACAAAATTCTTTAAGAATATGACTGATACATTAGAAGTTTCTGCTCAATGTTGGGAGGAGTTTTAGGTAGGAAAAAAGTCATTCGAAAATGTCCCTCACTTTCATCATGGACAACAGTGGCATTGAAGAAACCTTGGAGAAAATGTATGATATGGTGATACGTGACCAAAGACTGATAATACTTAAACTTGCTAAATCCACAGTCATGATTTATAGCATAGAACAGTCCACTTTAGTGGACATTTTGGTGATGAGAAATTGTCAGCATGATGGGTACACAGAACAACGAATGTATAGTTCACAAGAACTTCTGACTTGTAGATACATCACTTCTATCCTCTGACAATTGGAATCCAAGCAGTGGAAACACTTGAAATTTTGAGACTAGGCAAGTTCTTGAAAAATTATGCAATCTGTGTTTTGGATTCAAAGGAAATTTGGATAATAACGTCACTATAACAGGTGACTACTTTATCTAGTTTGGAAAATTACACAAATCAATTAATGAAAAGAGATATGACAATTTGAGTTCAGAAATGCTATTTCGCCAATACAATGTTCCTTTGTTGCAATAGCTGCCATTCCTGAAATTGTATTTAACTGCTAGATCAATCCGCATATTCACCAGACTGTGCTCCCAGTGACTTTTTTACTGACAATCTATGTTTGAAGGATGATTGTGAGGAGCATATTTTGGGAGTGATAATGAAGAGATTATGGGGCCTATTTATCATGATGTGAGCGGACATGATCCAATATTGACAGCATACGCTCTCGGCATTTATCATTGCAGGAGTAGTTCTTGTGAACTGCTGGTGCAATACTGCCCACTGCAGATTCGCACCCAATCGGCCGCTAGCAGGGGTTTATTTCTGGCAATGTTTGTCCGCCGCCTCAGAGCTGGCTGGACAGTCAAGAACACTTTTTTTTTTTATAAGGCATAAACATTTTGCAACACCCTTTGTAGAAGTTTGTTGAGTTGAAGGAGGATTATGTTGAAAAATTAAAAAGAAATTATAACTTTTTTTCTTTCTATGACAGGATTAGGATTTATTGATCTACCTTGTTTATAGTAAATGTTGGCATAGCTATTTCAAACACACAATTCCTCCCACATTTAACATCCGTTCACATTCTCTAAATAACAAAATTAGGATTTTATTTCTTTATTGTTTAATAACAATTAATAATTGGAAATCTTAAGATACAATTTTTGTCACTTTGAACTATCTAATACTTTATGTAGCGAATTAGAATGTCTAAAATATCAAACTAAATTTTAAAATTACATGAACATTCTGATATCCCAGAGTGGTTGTTTAACCCTTTTTGGCAATTTTACGCATGCTCCTAACCCTGTCTAAACTCACTCTGTGTGGGAAAATATATTATAACAGAGTTAAAAATATATTAAAACAAACAAACATAAAGTAGTTGCACCAAAACCCCTCATAGCTATTTTTAGGGGATAGGGACTTCTTTGGAGCCATTGCTTCCCATGCAGTAAATGTATTATGTAGGTAATTGCCACTTTTATGGCAGTCTCTTATCAGGGATCTTATACTCTACTGTGTTTTATGGGGGAAAATATGTGCTCTACTATAATTGCCCCCTCATTAAGCACCGCATTACCACTGTGATAACCTGATAATTAAAGGGGTTATGACCCCCTAATTTAAAAGAGGGGAACCCCCTCTTTCACATGAGAGGTCATTCTGCTCAAAATCGAGTATTTCTATGGTTTTACAATTTATATTACATTTTAGGTTTAGATATGATTAATTAAATTTTGTTACAGTTTTCAAAGCCTGATTGCTCACACCAATACAGAAATGTCTTATTCTTTTTATAGTGTGACTTTACTGATCCATAGAGTGGCTGTAGACTATAGAACAGGCTTCACATACTGTGTCACACTTAAAATGCAGTGTTAATAAACAAGATTACATTTAATAATGCATCAAAATCTACTGCTGAATATGTATCTTTAGTGTATAGTAGCAGTCTTTTCACTCCATAGCCATAAGAAGCTTTGAAATCATATAAAGTCCAAAAAACAAGCTCCAAAGTATAGTTACTAGACAGGACTGGAAATATGGGTGCCCATCAAGAGAGTGGTAACACCCTACATGGCAAATAAAATAAAATTATCTATTCAGTTTTACATAACCTTTCAAATTTATGCCCAGACAAACATAATATTTAATATTAGTACAAAAATGTATGATGACCATGTAACCTCATCTGTGCCAGCATTAATAATGGTGTTTTTTTACACATAAAGCAGTTATAATACAGCTGTGGAGCTTTATATCTCTAGATCAAATAGATGTTTTTTCTCCAAGCTGATTTGAGAATACTCAGCACTGCCAGGGAAAGACTGGCAACTTTTGGCCAATGGGGGCAAGTACACCCCTGTGGCACTGGTATATCAACCCACCACCTTTAAAATGCTATATTTTATAATACAACATAAAAAATGGCAGTGGATCCTTGGTTATCATGTGCCCCTTCTATGACATGCAAGTAGGGCAGTCTACAGCTAGGATTTCTGGGGAGTACAAGCAGCAACCCACAGCTAAGGTGCATACACTGTCAGCATTTATCATTGCACAACCATTTTGTGTGAAATGCTTGTGCAATACTGCCTCCTGCACATTCACAGCCAATTGGCTGCTAGCAGGGGGTGTCAATCATCTTGATTGTATCTGATCGGGATGATTGCTGTCCGCAGGGTCGGCTCTAAGGGGGGGCATTGGGGGGCAATGCCCCCCTAAATGGTATGCTGTGCCCCCAGGGCAAAAGAAGTGATTTAAAAAAATATATATATATACAGGGAGTGCAGAATTATTAGGCAAACGAGTATTTTGACCACATCATCCTCTTTATGCATGTTGTCTTACTCCAAGCTGTATAGGCTCGAAAGCCTACTACCAATTAAGCATATTAGGTGATGTGCATCTCTGTAATGAGAAGGGGTGTGGTCTAATGACATCAACACCCTATATCAGGTGTGCATAATTATTAGGCAACTTCCTTTCCTTTGGCAAAATGGGTCAAAAGAAGGACTTGACAGGCTCAGAAAAGTCAAAAATAGTGAGATATCTTGCAGAGGGATGCAGCACTCTTAAAATTGCAAAGCTTCTGAAGCGTGATCATCGAACAATCAAGCGTTTCATTCAAAATAGTCAACAGGGTCGCAAGAAGCGTGTGGAAAAACCAAGGCGCAAAATAACTGCCCATGAACTGAGAAAAGTCAAGCGTGCAGCTGCCAAGATGCCACTTGCCACCAGTTTGGCCATATTTCAGAGCTGCAACATCACTGGAGTGCCCAAAAGCACAAGGTGTGCAATACTCAGAGACATGGCCAAGGTAAGAAAGGCTGAAAGACAACCACCACTGAACAAGACACACAAGCTGAAACGTCAAGACTGGGCCAAGAAATATCTCAAGACTGATTTTTCTAAGGTTTTATGGACTGATGAAATGAGAGTGAGTCTTGATGGGCCAGATGGATGGGCCCGTGGCTGGATTGGTAAAGGGCAGAGAGCTCCAGTCCGACTCAGATGCCAGCAAGGTGGAGGTGGAGTACTGGTTTGGACTGGTATCATCAAAGATGAGCTTGTGGGGCCTTTTCGGGTTGAGGATGGAGTCAAGCTCAACTCCCAGTCCTACTGCCAATTTCTGGAAGACACCTTCTTCAAGCAGTGGTACAGGAAGAAGTCTGCATCCTTCAAGAAAAACATGATTTTCATGCAGGACAATGCTCCATCACACGCGTCCAAGTACTCCACAGCGTGCCTGGCAAGAAAGGGTATAAAAGAAGAAAATCTAATGACATGGCCTCCTTGTTCACCTGATCTGAACCCCATTGAGAACCTGTGGTCCATCATCAAATGTGAGATTTACAAGGAGGGAAAACAGTACACCTCTCTGAACAGTGTCTGGGAGGCTGTGGTTGCTGCTGCACGCAATGTTGATGGTGAACAGATCAAAACACTGACAGAATCCATGGAAGGCAGGCTTTTGAGTGTCCTTGCAAAGAAAGGTGGCTATATTGGTTACTGATTTGTTTTTGTTTTGTTTTTGAATGTCAGAAATGTATATTTGTGAATGTTGAGATGTTATATTGGTTTCACTGGTAAAAATAAGTAATTGAAATGGGTATATATTTGTTTTTTGTTAAGTTGCCTAATAATTATGCACAGTAATAGTCACCTGCACACACAGATATCCCCCTAAAATAGCTATAACTAAAAACAAACTAAAAACTACTTCCAAAACTATTCAGCTTTGATATTAATGAGTTTTTTGGGTTCATTGAGAACATGGTTGTTGTTCAATAATAAAATTAATCCTCAAAAATACAACTTGCCTAATAATTCTGCACTCCCTGTATATATATTTTTTTTTTACATTTTAAAAGTGACGGAACGTCCAGGGTCCGAAATGTCGCATCAACCATTTGCAGCCACTGGACCCTGGAGATCCGCCACTGGAGGGTCCAGCTCATCTCTTTACTCTCATCTATTTACAACCAGGTCCAGATAACAAATAAAGTTGCATTTCCCTGCTGGTGCTCTCACAGTTAACCTAGGGCTTGCAATGCCCCTCCTCCTGCTAGCCCACTTACTACAGAGCTGAAGTGAGATGATGGCATCATCAGACCTCTGTAGGAAGTGCTGGGAGAAGCTAACAGTCATTGAGAGGGAAGGCAGAAGTAATTTTGTGAAAACACAGCCATATAACCAATGTGTGTGTAAGAGTAGTATCCCTTCCCTATTGTGCTTTATATCCTGGCAGCCACAGATAAAGAAGCAAATTGGGAATTCCTTGGTTTCCCCACTGCAAGTCACAAAAAACAAGCATTGTGCCTGCTTTATCTGCAGTGATCAGTGTAAAATGTGTGTCACACACATACATACATACATACATACTCACAATACACACACTGTGCGTATATATATATATACAGGGAGTGCAGAATTATTAGGCAAGTTGTATTTTTGAGGATTAATTAACAACCATGTTCTCAATGAACCCAAAAAACTAATTAATATCAAAGCTGAATAGTTTTGGAAGTAGTTTTTAGTTTGTTTTTAGTTATAGCTATTTTAGGGGGATATCTGTGTGTGCAGGTGACTATTACTGTGCATAATTATTAGGCAACTTAACAAAAAACAAATATATACCCATTTCAATTATTTATTTTTACCAGTGAAACCAATATAACATCTCAACATTCACAAATATACATTTCTGACATTCAAAAACCAAACAAAAACAAATCAGTGACCAATATAGCCTCCTTTCTTTGCAAGGACACTCAAAAGCCTGCCATCCATGGATTCTGTCAGTGTTTTGATCTGTTCACCATCAACATTGCGTGCAGCAGCAACCACAACCTCCAAGACACTGTTCAGAGAGGTGTACTGTTTTCCCTCCTTGTAAATCTCACATTTGATGATGGACCACAGGTTCTCAATGGGGTTCAGATCAGGTGAACAAGGAGGCCATGTCATTAGATTTTCTTCTTTTATACCCTTTCTTGCCAGCCACGCTGTGGAGTACTTGGACGTGTGTGATGGAGCATTGTCCTGCATGAAAATCATGTTTTTCTTGAAGGATGCAGACTTCTGCCTGTACCACTACTTGAAGAAGGTGTCTTCCAGAAACTGGCAGTAGGACTGGGAGTTGAGCTTGACTCCATCCTCAACCCGAAAGGCCCCACAAGCTCATCTTTGATGATACCAGCCCAAACCAGTACTCCACCTCCACCTTGCTGGCGTCTGAGTCGGACTGGAGCTCTCTGCCCTTTACCAATCCAGCCACGGGCCCATCCATCTGGCCCATCAAGACTCACTCTCATTTCATCAGTCCATAAAACCTTAGAAAAATCAGTCTTGATATATTTCTTGGCCCAGTCTTGACGTTTCAGCTTGTGTGTCTTGTTCAGTGGTGGTCGTCTTTCAGCCCTTCTTACCTTGGCCATGTCTCTGAGTATTGCACACCTTGTGCTTTTGGGCACTCCAGTGATGTTGCAGCTCTGAAATATGGCCAAACTGGTGGCAAGTGGCATCATGGCAGCTGCACGCTTGACTTTTCTCAGTTCATGGGCAGTTATTTTGCGCCTTGGTTTTTCCACACGCTTCTTGCGACCCTGTTGACTATTTTGAATGAAACGCTTGATTGTTCGATGATCACGCTTCAGAAGCTTTGCAATTTTAAGAGTGCTGCATCCCTCTGCAAGATATCTCACTATTTTTTACTTTTCTGAGCCTGTCAAGTCCTTCTTTTGACCCATTTTGCCAAAGGAAAGGAATTTGCCTAATAATTATGCACACCTGATATAGGGTGTTGATGTCATTAGACCACACCCCTTCTCATTACAGAGATGCACATCACCTAATATGCTTAATTGGTAGTAGGCTTTCGAGCCTATACAACTTTGAGTAAGACAACATGCATAAAGAGGATGATGTGGTCAAAATACTCATTTGCCTAATAATTCTGCACTCCCTGTATATATATATATATATATATATATATATATATATATTGTTTGTGTGTGTGTATATATATATATATATATATATATATATATATATATATATGTGTATATACATATATACCGTGTGTATATGTGTGTGTATATATATATATATATATATATACACACAGTGTGTGTGTGTTTGTGTGTGTATATATATATATATATATACACACTAATGATCAAATAAGCTTTTACGTGACAATAAGTTTGAGTGCCAAGCAGTACATTACTTGTACAGATATTATTAATGATATTTACCTGCACACACACAGTATATACAGTATGTATATACACACAAATTATATATATATACTGTGTGTGTGTATATGTGTATATATATATATACACATATATAATATGATGTAAAAGTTGTTTCAAGGGGACTAACACCTGGACTGTGGCATGCCGGAGGGGGATCCATGGCAAAACTCCCATGGAAAATTACATAGTTGATGCAGAGTCTGGTTTTAACCCATAAAGGGCCTTAATCACCTAACATTCCTAAATTTATTTTGAATAACGTGCTTTAAAACATCAGGTATGATGTTGTATCGATCAGGTAGTGTAAGGGTTACGCCCGCTTCACAGTGACAGACCAAACTCCCTGTGTAACGCACTGCAAACAGTTGTCCATTTGCACAACCACGAGATAGATAGATTTGATAGATGGATACATAGATTACATAGATCAATAGAAGCAATATACATATGATAGATACAAATTACATAGATCTATAGATGCAATATACATTTGATAGATACAAATTACATAGATCAACTGGCCTGGCAACTAAAATGAAATAACACTAGAAGACTGATGTAAAAGTTTTTTTTTACAAAATTTAAACTAATGTTACACCAGATAGGAGTGGTGGCACTGAGGATGGAAGTAGGCACAGTATATGCTGGCAGCCTGACACACAGGCTGGCACTAGTGGCAGCCAGGCTGGCCTGGCAACTAAAATTAAATAACACTATTTTAAATTTACACAAATGTTACACCAGATATAAGTGGTGGAAAACAGAGCTATTAATCACAGTATATGATGTGGGCCTGACACACAGGCCTGATGGAAAATGAAATTAGATTACACTAGCAAAATTATGTAAAAGTTTTTTTTTTTTTAATTTAAAATAATGTTAACCAGATATCAGTGGTGGCACAGAAGAATTAATCACAGTATATGATGTGGGCCTGACACACAGGCCTGATAGAAAATGAAATTAGATAACACTAGCAAAATTATGTAAAAGTTTTTATTTTTTTATTTTACACTAATGTTACACCAGATATCAGTGGTGGCACAGAGCAATTAATCACAGTATATGATGTGGGCCTGACACACAGGCCTGATAGAAAATGAAATTAGATTACACTAGCAAAATTATGTAAAAGTTTTTTTTTTTTAATTTACACTACTGTTAAGTAGATAGTGGTGGCACAGAGCAATTAACCACAGTATATGCTGTGAGCCTGACACACAGGCCTGATAGAAAATGAAATTAGATTACACTAGCAAAATGATGTAAAAGTTTTTTTTTAAAATTTTACACTAATGTTACACCAGATATCAGTGGTGGCACAGAGCAATTAATCACAGTATATGATGTGGGCCTGACACACAGGCCTGATAGTAAATGAAATTAGATTACAATAGCAAAATGATGTAAAAGTTTTTTTTATTTTTTTTATTTACACTAATGTTAAGCAGATATCAGTGGTGGCACTAATCACAGTATATGCTGTGAGCCTCACACACAGGCTGACAGCCAGGCAAATGCAAATAAAATTACAAATTAAAAAAAAAAAACGACTGAAGTTCTAGCCCTAAAAAGGGCTTTTTGGGCTGAAGTTCTAGCCCTAAAAAGGGCTTTTTGGGGTGCTGTCCTTACAGCAGAGATTAGATGAGTCCTTCAGGACTGTAGTGGACACTAAATACACTAGCCTAGCTATCTATTTCCCTATAAAATCACGAGTAGCAGCACTAACCCTCCTCTCACTAAGAAAGCAGGATTGTAATGAATCTAAAATGGCTGCTGCCCAGGAGCTGGGAGGGTCTGTGAGGGAGTGTCTGCTGCTGATTGGCTCAAATGTGTCTGCAGGCTGTGAGATACAGGGTCAAAGTTTCCTCAATGATGACGAATAGGGGGCGGATCGAACACCGCATATGTTCGCCCGCCGCGGCGAACGCGAACAAGCTAAGATCACCGGGAACTGTTCTCCGGCGAACAGTTTGCGACATCACTACTCAGGAGAGTCTGAAGATTCACTGCTTGCAGGCTTCTAGAACCAACAAACAAAAGATGTATGTTTGGATGACATTGTGCTCTATTGTTCAATTTTCCTCCAGCCCACTCAAACCCAGAAGCTATACATTAGCCTATGGCTCCATTTAAGAAGGGTAGATAAAGGATCAGCACCAACCTTTTGCAATCCTTTTAGAGTGTGCAGGGTATTCACAGTGCTATGTAACCCCCACAGTATATACAAGTTCAAAGAAGAATACAGCTCCACTTCTTGCAAGTACACACCAGGGTCTCTTTATTGGATGCAAAGTTTCAGGCTATCCACTTCACCCTTATTCAGGCATAGAATGTGTAATCACAATAGGCCTTAAATAGGCATTGAACTGAGCAAATTACAAACAGCTGTTTTGCTATACATTATACACAATAATACAATACTACCACCTAGTGTATATTACATGGAATAGCTCTTATATATGTACTAATACACTCACCACCCCCACCGAGTGGTCACATATGAGTTATTACAGCTCAAGTTCTATTTTCAAGGTCCACTGTGTAACTAAGTTAAAATTAAAAATAGACTTCAAATAGCATATATATTTATAAAAACAAATGTAAATCAAGATCTTTGTTCAGACCTTTAGGATACAATATATGTAAGTGCCTGATCCACCACACTTCCCTTCTCTTTAATATATAGTCTCTATCACCCCCTCTTCTTGGTTTAGGAATGTGGTCTATCAAATGAAAGTGTAATTGACTGACTGTATGATTTAATTCTGTGAAATGTTTTGATACTGGTTGGGACATATCTTTATTTTTTATAGCAGACATGTTCATTTAGTCTTTTGCAAACACTGCATATCCTTTCCCCTATATATTTCAACCCACATGGACATTTCAACAGATAAATCGAATAGCATGTATTGCAAGTATAGTACCCCTCTATCTGGTCTTTCTTCTTACTACATGTCTGAGTCAAATACTTGCCTTTAATCATAGATTTGGCATCAATTATTTGCAACTGCAAATAAGGGGTCTTATCCATGTCTGTAAGAAGATAAACCAGATAGATGGGTACAATACTATAAATAGGTCAGTGTGCAGTCAATGGATGTGTAATCTGCAGTTCCATTTCTAAGAGGAACTGAAAAGCTCACAATTTCAGAATGGAATTACAGAAAAAGGGGACAAAATAAATAATGAAAGTATATTGTAGAGTTTTATTTATATATATACTATATATATATATATATAAAATCCCACAGGAAGGCTCACACACACTTATTGGAAGTTCAACTGCCAGGGTGCATTACAAACCATATTCAAGTTAGGCACAGAGGAACACACTCACCGGGCTTAGAGGGACATTAAACACAAATAAATTATTTCATGATTCAGATAGAGCATGCCATTTTAAACAACTTCCTAATGTACTTCTATTATCTAATTTTCTTCATTCTCTTGATATTCTTTGCTGAAAAGCATATCTAGATAGGCTCAGTAGCTGCTGATTGGTCGCTGCACATAGATGCCTTGTGTGGTTGGCCCACCAATGTCTATTTCTATTTATTCAACAAAGGATATCTAAAGAATGAAGCAAATTAAATTATAGAAGTAAATGTGAATGTTGTTTAAAATTGTATTCTGTATCTGAATCATGAAAGATTGTTTTTGGATTTAATGTCCCTTTAAGCAACAATCTACCTTTTATTCAGTCAAGTGAACGTTTTCTGGTTTTAGCCCGTCATCAGACATAGAGAAAAACTGTGTACTTACCCCCTTTATAACCAGTTATCCCCCAAGTGACTAACGGCTCTGCCGGTTCAATTTGAGTGACACAGCGTCCATTCTACGCAACTGCGCATGCGCGAAAGACACTTCGGCAACCCTTGTGTCCAACTGCAGGAAAAATCGGGGCATTACAATAATCTTTTTTTAAGTGTGTTAGCCTAGCTATTTCTTTCCTAAGATATGGTGAGTCTACGGCTTGAGTAATTACTGTTGAGAATATCACTCCTGGCCAGCAGGAGGAGGCAAAGAGCACCACAGTTACATTGCTTTTTTATTGGGACATAGATAATCCTGTTGTATGGGTTACACTAGGGCATGAATCAGGCACTGTAGCATATGTGAGACTAACATTTAAACTCTTTTTTTTACCTCTGAGGAAGGACCTCCTGATTCAGGGTCCCTTCCTTCATCCAAATCTCGTTTCTCTGAAGCTGACCGTTTGGAGATTGCACGCTTAAGTCTGTCTAAGCGTGATTTTTCTGAGTCAGTCATTGAGACCATGATTCACGCTCGCAAGCCTGTTACAAGAAAGATTTTCCAAAAAGATATGGCGTAAATATCTTTATTGGTGTGAATCCAATGGTTAGTCTTGGAGTAGAATTAGAATTCCTAGAATTTTATCTTTTCTTGAGGAAGGTCTGGAGAAGGAATTAGCAGTCAGTACCCTGAAGGGTCAGATTTCTGCTTTATCAGGTTTACTACATAAACATTTGGCGGATGTGCCAGATGTGCAATGTTTTTGTCAGACCTTGGTCAAAATCAGGCCTGTCTTTAAGTCTGTTGCTCCTCCTTGGAGCCTTAACCTTGCTCTTAAAGTTTGAGCCGTTGCATTCCATAGACATTAAGTTGTTATCTTGGAAGGTTTTCTTTCTTGTTGCTATCTCTTCTGCTTGAAGAGTCTTGGAACTCTCAGCTCTGCAGTGCGATCCCTTTATCTTATTTTTCATGCTGATAAGGCGGTTCTTCATACTAAGTTAGGTTTCCTTCCTAAGGTTGTTTCTAATAGAAAAATCAATCAGGAAATTGTTGTTCCCTCTCTGTGTCCTAATACTTCTTCTTCCAAAGAACATTTGTTACACAATTTGGATGTTGTACGTGCTCTTAAATTTTACTTACAGGCGACTTTTTTGCATATGAAGTATAATTCGTTTGGCTTATAAGACTGCCGGACAGCAGTCTCCTGAGAGAATTACGGCTCATTCCACAAGACCTGTTTCCTCTTTTGGGGCTTTCAAAAATAAAGCTTCTGTGGAACAAATTTGCAAGGCTGCAACTTGGTCTTCTCTACATACTTTTTCCAAATTTTCCAAATTTGATACTTTTGCTTCGGCTGAGGCTTCTTTTAGGAGAAAGGTTCTTCAAGCGGTGGTGCCTTCTGTTTAGGACTGCCTGTCTTGTCCCTCCCTATTTATCTGTGTCCTCTAGCTTGGGTATTGGTTCCCAACAGTAATTACTCAAGCCGTGGACTCACCACATCTATGGGTAATAATGAAATACGCTGGATATATTAATGGCCACTTGGACGTTATTCATTAAGAAAACAAAATTTATGCTTACCTGATAAATGTCTTATTTTCCGGATATGGTGAGTCCACAGCCCTACCCTTTATTTTAAGACAGTTGTTCTTTTGACTATAACCCCAGGCACCTCTATACCTTGTGTTATTACTTTTTCTCCATTTCCCTTCGGTCGAATGACTGGGGGTTGTGGGTAAGGGAGTGATACTTAGCAGTTTAACTGTGGTGCTCTTTGTCTCCTCTTGCTGGCCAGGAGTGATATTCCCAACAGTAATTACTCAAACCGTGGACTCACCATATCCAGAAATAAATACATTTATCAAGTGGACATTAATATATCCAGCGTATTTTAATATTACCCATAGATGTAAGGAATGCATTTTCTTTATAAATCCAGAATGTAATGACTGCATTATGAAATTGAGACATTTATTACTGCATCCTTTATTCCATTTTGCTAGCCGTTTATTTTGCTAGCTGTTTGTGCACTGTATTACTACTATTTTTATTTTTCCAGCAGTTAACCACAACGGGCTGCCGTAGAGCCATTTGCGCATGCGCAGTATATTTCTGTGGCACTCAAATTGAACAGGCAGAGCTGTTAGTCACTTTTGGGATAACTGGTTAAAATGGGTTAAGTACACTGTTTTTCTCTATGTCTGATGATGGGGTAAAACCCGAACACGTTCACTTAACTGAATAAAAGGTGGATTGTTGCTTAAACCCAGTTGGTTTGTTTGGAAGTATGCATTGTGTGGGTACTGGTTTAGGGTCCCAGGAAGGGGGAGACCTTGTCGTGGTCCTGGGCTTGATCCTTTGGCGCCAAATGTAACTGACATCCCCCAGTTTTGCTTTTAAAAACTACTGTGAATTTGCTGGCGAGTGCCAGGTTTTCTGTGTGTTGATAATGTTTGTAATGCTTCCCTGCGGGCCTGTCACCCAGGCTGCTCTGGGGTTAACTGCCTGGGTTGCTGGAAACTTTGCAGCTGTCTCTCAGTGTTCAGGGCTATGGAGTTTGCTGTGGCTAAGGATGTGTACCCAGTCCAGTCTGTGAGTGCGGTCCATTCCTGTGTTTTGTATTTACATAGGGGAGGTTACAAAAGCCTGTGTCACCATGGGAGGTTCCCAGTTGGTTTGTTTGGAAGTATGCATTGTGTGGGTGCTGGTTTAGGGTCCCAGGAAAGGGGAGACCTTGTCGTGGTCCTGGGCTTGATCTTTTGGCGCCAAATGTAACTGACTTCCCCCAGTTTTGCTTTTAAACATTACTGTGAATCTGCTGGAGAGTGCCAGGTTTTCTGTGTGTTGTGTTAATAATGTTTCTAATGCTTCCCTGCGGGCCTGTCACCCAGGTTGCTCTGGGGTTACCTGACTGGGTTGCTGGGAACTTTGCAGCTGTCTGTCAGTGTTCAGGGCTGTGGAGTTTGCTGTGGCTAAGGATGTGTACCCAGTCCAGTCTGTGAGTGCGGTCCATTCCTGTGTTTTGTATTTACATAGGGGAGGTTACAAAAGCCTGTATCCCCCTGGGAAGTTCCCAGTTGGTTTGTTTTGAAGTATGCATTTTGTGGGTGCTGGTTTAGGGTCCCAGGAAGGGGGAGACCTTGTCGTGGTCCTGGGCTTGATCTTTTGGCGCCAAATGTAACTGACTTCCCCCAGTTTTGCTTTTAAACATTACTATAAATCTTCTGGAGAGTGCCAGGTTTTCTGTGTGTTGTGTTAATAATGTTTCTAAAGCTTCCCTGCGGGCCTGTCACCCAGGTTGCTCTGGGGTTAACTGCCTGGGTTGCTGGGAACTTTGCAGCTGTCTGTCAGTGTTCAGGGCTGTGGAGTTTGCTGTGGCTAAGGATGTGTACCCAGTCCAGTCTGTGAGTGCGGTCCATTCCTGTGTTTTGTATTTACATAGGGGAGGTTACAAAAGCCTGTGTCACCATGGGAGGTTCCCAGTTGGTTTGTTTGGAAGTATGCATTGTGTGGGTGCTGGTTTAGGGTCCCAGGAAAGGGGAGACCTTGTCGTGGTCCTGGGCTTGATCTTTTGGCGCCAAATGTAACTGACTTCCCCCAGTTTTGCTTTTAAACATTACTGTGAATCTGCTGGAGAGTGCCAGGTTTTCTGTGTGTTGTGTTAATAATGTTTCTAATGCTTCCCTGCGGGCCTGTCACCCAGGTTGCTCTGGGGTTACCTGACTGGGTTGCTGGGAACTGTGCAGCTGTCTGTCAGTGTTCAGGGCTGTGGAGTTTGCTGTGGCTAAGGATGTGTACCCAGTCCAGTCTGTGAGTGCGGTCCATTCCTGTGTTTTATATATATATGTATATATATATATATATATATATATATATACACAATTTATCATTTTATATTACCATCTCAAAGTGTTTAATGTCCCTTTAAAGCATAATACATTTTTATTTCCTCAAGCACCAAGAAAAAAAGTATTTGTATATTCACATTGTAGGTAAAATGTAAAGAACATATAAACATCTTACTTTTTATTCTGTACTGCAGAACCTCCTAAACGGCACATTTTTTATTTATTTTCCCCACATGTTCCATTGTGTTACAATAAAAAAATGTTCTGGTGAACATATTTATTTGTAAGTTACAGCCTCTTTATTGACAAATAATGATCTAATGGCCTTTTTGCTGAGTAGGTGAATGCATTAGATGGTAGTAAATCAATATAAGTGTAATGAAAAAACCCTATTTTCTTATTTTCCTTCTTAGAATTATAATCTCAGTTTCACCAGTAAAACTCACAACAAGGAGATTGATTTTTTGGAATTGGTTTTTTTCTTTGAGGAGGATCAAATACTAACTAAATTGTACAAAAAAGAAACTGACTGCAATAGATACTTACACACCAAAAATAACCATAACTCGAGCTAGCTTAAAAACATACCTTATGGACAGTTCCAGAGGATACGTATAAACTGTTCCAAGTTAGAAGATTTTGATAAGGAGGCACTAGAACTAACCAATAAATTTCTAGCAAAAGCTATCCAACAGGTCTTCTATTGGAAGCCAAAAATAAGGCAAGGAATCTAGATAGACAGTCCATCTTAAAAGACAAGTCAAAATCCGTTACTAACCAGCGGAAAGGCAACTCAAAAGTAAAAACACAACAACTTTTATTACAACGTATAATGAAGGGGCAGGAGAAATTAAAAATATCCTTAGAAAACACTGGCACATCTTAGGGGAGTGTAGGGTAGCAAGGTCTCCTGTAACGGAGTTAAGGGCCTTTGCATTACAAGGTAGTGAAAATCCCTGGTTCAGTGTGTTAGCAACAATGTTGCAAAGTAAGGGGAGGTCTTAGACTTACCAGTTATAAGGGTAGTTCTAGAAGAATCCTGCCTCTTCTTCCTGGGATTTTCAACAAAGAAAGTTTCCCTCCCTCCCAACCCCCTTGCTTGTTGGCTGTAGTGCTAACAGTTCAATGGCATCATTCAGGCAAATGGCTTCCTAGTGGTTGCTGGTTTAGGAGGCTGAAGGAGGGGATAGGGTTAGTTGGCCTAATCGATGTAAGATATTGGCGGTAATTTTGGTGCTTCCTGGTGGAAATTGCTGCAAGGCTTTTTCCTCTCAGTGCCTTATAGGTGGAAGCAAAATATCCAATTTTTTATCTCCTAGAGGCGGGAGATCATGGCCATAAATACCTGAGGGCAGAGTCTGTAGGGTTGACAGTCGGGCTAATGGACGGGGGAGATGTCCCCAGGTCGTGACCTGGGGGGCCCCCGCCCCACGGGTCTGCTGGCTGAAGATCCTTTAGGACATTTGCGCCTCCTAGATGGAATGCGGTGGAGCCTCGTTTTGCGGCCCCCCTTTGCCCTTTGCAATTCCATAACACCTGGCTGCGACCTCTAGTCATATGGAGCTATTATTATTACTAATTTACTAGGCCTCGAATGCCGCCACAAGTTAATTGTTTTAGTTAAGACTTCAGTTAAAGTCAGGTTTATTTAAATGTTGTTGTGTCCGTGCATTTATTTGTTATTATAGTGTAAGTTAAATAAGTTATTGGTCAAAGGGTTGTAGCTACCAGATAGAGCATCAGCCCTTAAAACGTGATCTTTTTCTAAAAGACATTACAGAAAAGGGACCTTCAGTAATTTTCAGACGTAATCAGGATTTTAAATCTATACTAGCCCCCAATAAACTGAAATCAACTCAATCAGGAAAGTGCAGCTGGCTAGGAACCAAGGCAAAATGCTTTTTTAAGTGTAATAGGCTAAATTGTGAAGCTTGCACTCACCACTATAATGGTACTATACTCACAAGTCTTTTGCTACCACCACTTTTGATACGTCTTTTGAATTATTATTTTATTATTATTATACTTGTTGGCAAAATGTCAAGAATATATCAAATTCTTACTTTTTATTCTGTACTGCTGAACCTCCTAAACGGCACATTTCTTTATTTATTTTCCCCACATGTTCCATTGTGTTACAATAAAAAACGTTCTTGTGAACATCTTTATTTGTAAGTTACAGCCTCTTTATTGACAAATAATGACCTAATGGCTTTTTTTGCTGAGTAGGTGAATGCATTAGATGGTAGTAAATCAATATAAGTGTAATGAAAAAATCCTAGTGTAATGAGGTTAAACTGGAAAAAACAAAGACAGAAGGATGAGGGAAAGCAATTTTTGAGTGATGATTGTTGTACTTTATCTGATATTACAAACTAATATCACAAATAAACATTATAGTACAAATTATGATATGCCTGTTTAACCACAGTACAGTATTTTAAGCAAAATTCCCACTGATATGCTTTATAAGTTTATTTTTAAAAGTGAATTAATTCAGAGTAACCCTTTTACATGCCCCAGATACAAAGGAGTTTGTGGAGAAGTAAGTGTGGCATTAACAATATCTATATCTGTCTGTCTATATATTTACCTAGGAAAGAGGCATACATGAAGCACCTCCCTCCCTGAGAGACAAAAGACACTTTATTTTAAAGAGATAACCCCATATGATGCAGGTAATCTCATTTTATTTTGGTTTCTGCACCACTGTACACAGGGTTTTTTTTTCATGGGACTATTGCAAAGCTGCTAAATGCCCTCATTCTCTGTTTTACAAAGAAGATAATAAGAATGCTGATTTGAAAGCAGAGACTTCCTATGCTCTTTAACATGCAGATGATGAGTATATTAAGGGTGAGCACCTGTCCCACTAGCAACTTGATGACGGGACACTACAAAAACCCATATCGCTCCGGGTAATTGGAGTTCCCTCTTTCCAACAAGGGTTCCCAAGCCCTTCTTATTGGTAGGTGATTTTTATAAAAATAAAAAAAAATCACCTACCTAATATTTCTACAGAATGAAGGCATAGGGGCTACAAAGGAACCCTTAAAGAGACATGATACCCAGCATTTTCTTTAATAATTCAGAGAGAACATACCATTTTATTAACTTTCCAATTGACTTTCCTTTGCTTTATTCTCTTGGTATCCTATGTTGAAAGAGCAGCAATGCACTACAGGGAGCTAGCTAAACCAGGTGACCCAATGGCATGCAGTATATTTGTGCAGCCACCAATAAGCAGGTAGCTCCCAGTACTGCATTGCTGCTCCTGAGCCTACCTAGGTATACTTGCCGACAAAGGAAAACAAAAGAAAATTAGACAATAGAAGTAAAATGAAAAGTTGTTTAAAATGTCAAGCTTTATCTGAATCATTAAAGTTTACTGTCCCTTTAAAAACAGCATTAACCACACACTTAAAGGTACAGTAAACACCAAAAATGTTATTGTTTAAAAAGATAGACAATCCCCAGTTTAACATAACCGACACTTTTTACTCCTTTAAAATGTATGTAACATTGTTATGCCTACATATTTTGTGAAAGTCCAAATAAAAACTAATATAAACACTACATGCATTCATTCTTTTTTAAAATTTTCTCTCGGACACCTGTGTGTGGCATTGTTGCCTGTTAGTGACAGCAGGTTTTCTTGTTGTCAGCATATATCACCGCTAATGTTCTTCTACACATATGTGGTATGGGATATTGCTATGATATACTTTACATTAGCAGCTGCATTTAAAATGAGATTGCCGGAGATTTGCGGTTGAACAATGCAGAGAGTAGACAGTTTATTAATCCACTGATAGGTAGTGGTTAGGGAAGTTTTTGATCATATTTCAAATATACAGCAGCCTTTTGGGAAACTCGGAGCAACAGTATATTTTGTGATGAGCCCTAAACCTTAAACCCTACATATTAAAGGGACATGAAACCAAAACATTTTCATTCATGATTCAGACAGAGAATACAATTTTAAACTTTCCAATATACTTCTATTGTCTAATTTGTTTTATTCTCTTGGTATCCTTTGTTGAAGACACAACAATACACTACTGGGAGCTAGCTGAATGCATTATGTGAGCCAATAACATAAGGCATATATGTGCAATTTAGCAGCTCCTGAGCCTACCTAGATATCCTTTTCAACAAAGGATACCAAGAAAACAAAACAAATTAGATAATAGAAATAAATTGGAAAATTGTGCAAAATCACATGCTCTGATTTAAGAAAGAAAAAAAATTGAGTTCCATATCCCTTTAAACCTTAAAAGTGTTAGCTGCCCTCAATTTGCAAGGTAGTGCAAAGCAAAGACGGGGTAACAGAGGGAGAATTTTGGGTTTAAAAAAAGTGGAGGCATGATGATAATTAACTTTGTGTGTGCAAATTTGTGCATCTCAAATTGTATGGGCTACAACCACCCTGTAATTTTATTATAAGAATGGGGACAGCTTTGTAAACTTGCTTGATAGGTAATTATACACATTAGAGGATTTCTATTTTGAGTAATATGAAATACAGCCACATGTTTCTCTCTATAGATCAGAATTTTGACACACCAGATGACATCAGTATTGGATTTTAGGAATCGAATCAATACTTATTATATTTTAGTAAGAGTTTTTAATGAAGATTTTAATACAAGATAACATTATTTGGACACATACAATTTTTGTTAATATGTATTCATAAATAATTGTCAAACGTAAGTTCTGAACAGAAATTTTTTCTGATATTTTTTCAAGTAATATTTCAATATTCTAGCACCACCCTGCATTGTTGTCATGTGTAGGACTGAATGAATGATGCTTTTGAGAGAGAGAACATACCATTTTATTAACTTTCCAATTGACTTTCCTTTGCTTTATTCTCTTGGTATCCTATGTTGAAAGAGCAGCAATGCACTACAGGGAGCTAGCTAAACCAGGTGACCCAATGGCATGCAGTATATTTGTGCAGCCACCAATAAGCAGCTAGCTCCCAGTACTGCATTGCTGCTCCTGAGCCTACCTAGGTATACTTGCCGACAAAGGAAAACAAAAGAAAATTAGACAATAGAAGTAAAATGAAAAGTTGTTTAAAATGTCAAGCTTTATCTGAATCATTAAAGTTTACTGTCCCTTTAAAAACAGCATTAACCACACACTTAAAGGTACAGTAAACACCAAAAATGTTATTGTTTAAAAAGATAGACAATCCCCAGTTTAACATAACCGACACTTTTTACTCCTTTAAAATGTATGTAACATTGTTATGCCTACATATTTTGTGAAAGTCCAAATAAAAACTAATATAAACACTACATGCATTCATTCTTTTTTAAAATTTTCTCTCGGACACCTGTGTGTGGCATTGTTGCCTGTTAGTGACAGCAGGTTTTCTTGTTGTCAGCATATATCACCGCTAATGTTCTTCTACACATATGTGGTATGGGATATTGCTATGATATACTTTACATTAGCAGCTGCATTTAAAATGAGATTGCCGGAGATTTGCGGTTGAACAATGCAGAGAGTAGACAGTTTATTAATCCACTGATAGGTAGTGGTTAGGGAAGTTTTTGATCATATTTCAAATATACAGCAGCCTTTTGGGAAACTCGGAGCAACAGTTTATTTTGTGATGAGCCCTAAACCTTAAACCCTACATATTAAAGGGACATGAAACCAAAACATTTTCATTCATGATTCAGACAGAGAATACAATTTTAAACTTTCCAATATACTTCTATTGTCTAATTTGTTTTATTCTCTTGGTATCCTTTGTTGAAGACACAACAATACACTACTGGGAGCTAGCTGAATGCATTATGTGAGCCAATAACATAAGGCATATATGTGCAATTTAGCAGCTCCTGAGCCTACCTAGATATCCTTTTCAACAAAGGATACCAAGAAAACAAAACAAATTAGATAATAGAAATAAATTGGAAAATTGTGCAAAATCACATGCTCTGATTTAAGAAAGAAAAAAAATTGAGTTCCATATCCCTTTAAACCTTAAAAGTGTTAGCTGCCCTCAATTTGCAAGGTAGTGCAAAGCAAAGACGGGGTAACAGAGGGAGAATTTTGGGTTTAAAAAAAGTGGAGGCATGATGATAATTAACTTTGTGTGTGCAAATTTGTGCATCTCAAATTGTATGGGCTACAACCACCCTGTAATTTTATTATAAGAATGGGGACAGCTTTGTAAACTTGCTTGATAGGTAATTATACACATTAGAGGATTTCTATTTTGAGTAATATGAAATACAGCCACATGTTTCTCTCTATAGATCAGAATTTTGACACACCAGATGACATCAGTATTGGATTTTAGGAATCGAATCAATACTTATTATATTTTAGTAAGAGTTTTTAATGAAGATTTTAATACAAGATAACATTATTTGGACACATACAATTTTTGTTAATATGTATTCATAAATAATTGTCAAACGTAAGTTCTGAACAGAAATTTTTTCTGATATTTTTTCAAGTAATATTTCAATATTCTAGCACCACCCTGCATTGTTGTCATGTGTAGGACTGAATGAATGATGCTTTTGTCTTATTACTATATCGTAGCACTATCTAAAAGAGGGCATTTTGTAATGTAAAAGTTTTTTGTAAGAAGAAAAAATGTTTTGCTTGTAAGGTTTGCTACTGTGCACAAATAGTGCATTGGGAGATCTGTTTATTACACAGTAAGCAATCAGGTCTTAAAGGGACACTGTACTATAAAAGTTTCCCCTTAATGTGTTCCAAAAGACTCAGTATATCTAGTGAAGTGTATTAAATGTAAGCAAAATTGTTCTCTTATATTCATTTTTATATTTGAAATAGCTATTTTTCCTATCACCTGTTCTCAAGGACATGACCATAAAATTGGCTGAGCCTTCAGGTAAACCAGACCTGTTAATGTCTAAACACACAACCTATTTCTATAGAAAAATAACAGATTTTTCAAATATTAAATAAAGGTAAAGGAGTGGTTTGTAAACAATTTAATACACTCCAGCAGGTAAAAGGTACCATTGGGAAAATTTTAAGAGGGGGGGGGTGCTTTTACAGTGCAATTGAACTTTAAGGTCCAGTTTCATTTCCCGTTAGTTTCAAAGCAAACAGCTTTAATTATTTCTCCATTACAGTTTTTGAAAGTTTACTTTCCTTTTAACTTGTCCTTCTTTCTTAAACTTAAGACTATTTTTCATCATAGTCATTAATTATTTTTTGTTTGTGGATCTTTAAATGGAAGTAATATCTGAATTTATTTTGTCAGTTGGAAGATCTAATATAGGCCTTGATTCAAATCTTTACAAAATTTTGGTTCAATATCGAAAAACATGATTGTTCACCATTTAATTAATTTGTTTAATTAAACGATCACAATCTTATTAAGTCAAACATAGTCAAGTGATAATCCCTCAATATTCCATCGCCATTTCTTTACAACAGCACCATTAACAACCTATAATAGCTGTTAATGACCGAAAACCGAATTGATACACAAATAAATACAAGTGCTCTGCAAGTTGCAGACCCACTCTCACCAACTGACTAGGCCGCTTATCCTCATTCTGCTGGTCAAGAATTCTCTCCACTCCGGGCAATCTCCTCTCTCTGCATGTTTTCTCTATGTTTTTGCATTTAATTGAGGGTGATGAAGTGTTTAGTATTGTTTTTTTTATGTAGCATGGTTCTATCGTCATCAAAAAGGGCCATCACTATTCTTTTCATGTGCAGAGCAATCTTTTTCAGGTCAGAGCATGAACAGATCTGTGTGTGTTATTGTTCAGTTTGTTGGTGTTGAACATTTATCAAGTGTCTTTGGCTGTTAGATTTGATATGATGTTGATATTTAGCTATCAAGTGGATTGGGATAGCTGAACTCAATGCTGTCCATTGTATGGGTGATTTGTCCCATATCTGATTGAATATTTTTCATATACAGGGATGGTGTTGTTTTCATTATGATCATTCTGATAGCGAAAAACTCATTATCGGGAGCCAAACAAAATGAATAACTAGATTCCTCATAATCACAAAAAAGGAGATAGCTGTTTGCTAGAAAATTATTAATATATATGTCCATTTGAGCCTGAGATCTTTCTACTCCAAATATGTTTAATTGTCTACTTTATCTCATATTTAGTAAAAATCTTATTTAATTCTAGACTCTCCATATCTTTAACACTAGATATTTTCTTAGGTTAAAGGGATAGTGTACACAGGCAAGCAGCTGATAAGAGTTCATTGTATTTAAAGCTGAGGCAGGATCACCCTTTCAAATGTAATACTCACAAAGATTCTAGAAAGAAACTTGAGCTGATCAGGTGTTAAGGATAAAACCATAATCCTTTATTGACAATCCATGTAAAATCAGATGCAATTGAAGTCACCCTTTCAAATGGGTTAGTCTCTCTCTCCCACCTTTCACTGAGAGGTTGATTCTGATGCTGCATCTATTGAAATTCTCAGTATAGGCAGCAGTTTCAATTGGCAAAAGTAGTTATTTCAAATGATAGCATAAAGGTAAAGAAGCAATATGTAAACAATGTAAACAGCAGGTGTCATCAGTAACACTTTGGGCCAGATTACTAACTTTTACTTTCAATCACTGTGCTAAAAGTAAATTTTTAACGTGGGCAGGTTTGTGCACGTATTACAAGTTGAAAGTAAAAAAAAAATCGATGTGCACCAACTTCAAGACTTTAGATTTTTCACGACCGCATTTACTTCTTTTTCCAAAAGACTTCAATAGAGTGCACTGTTAAAAAACAAAAAAAACAAAACAATTATCGTTTGCGCACTAACTCGACAAACATTAGACTAACTGTGCTAAACCTAAAGGTAGAGAAAAGAGGTGTATAACCTGCGCAAAAAACAGATGGGGGAAGGGGGATACCTCTAGCTCTCCTCAATGGGTACCCTAGCGTGCCCGATGTGTTAGTAAATATATACAAGGTGGAGGTGAGCGCCAAAAAAAGGCTGAGGATAGGGAAGGGAGCGCCAAATAGGCTATAATAAGCTGGTGGAATATGAAAATAGAATTATGATATTTATTCAACACAATAATTAAAATAATAAAAGAACAATATACACTGGTGGTTATTCATGGATCCATGTAACAAATAATATTAAATTACAGTGATTGATAAAATACAATGCAATATAATGATAAAAACAATTGATATGCTGGTAGAATCAATATGGCTGATGATATAAGGATAGCCTTATAGGCCGAGTATCTGTTGTGTAATTAGCACCTTGGTTGAGTCCAGTAAGTGTTAGATGCTCCTGGTGGGTAGTATAGGGTTAGTTGTAATCCAAAATGTACAGAAAAAAATGACGAAGGTATGAGTGTGGTCAGTGTCCAGTACAAAAATATAAAAGAGTAGAAAAAATGAAAAAAATGCAAAAAATAGTGAAAAAATGTGTTCACTCTATGTGATATAACGATGAAAAAAATGATGAGATCCCTCCAAAAAATGTGTTACAATAAAAATAGTGTCAGTTATAAAATCCAAAGTAATGTTGGTGATATCAGTGCAAATCAATCAGTGGTTCAGTGTAGATTCGATGTTTGACAATGCAAATAAGTTTGTACAAAAAATCCTGAAAAAAAGAAAACAAACAATACTCTAATATATGCAATCTGTTCAATGGATATATCAGTATTATGCTTACTCAGATCTGTCGACGCGTTTCGGCCATATACCTCTGGCCTTTATCAAGACTAATAAAATGAGTAAGCTCACAGAATTTATAAGAGTTATGGCTAATGTTTTGGCGCCAAATACTAATAGGCCACGCCCACTTCCTGTTTGGTAGCATTGTGGGTATGGGCAAAAGGATTTATTTTGCTTATGTTGTTGAAATCATTGTTAATTGTTTTTGCTGTGTTCTTAGAAACATGTGTAATTACAGCTTTTCCCTTTTCAATATATGTGCTTGGTTCGCGTGTGTCATAATATAAATTTTTTAAAAAATTGTTTATACATAAACTTCCGGTTTCGCTAGCGAATCTAGCCCTTACTTCCGGTTTAGCTACCCTATGTGACGTTAGCTTCCTGTTTCTACTAAAATCCTGGATAGTAGAAGTGATCTTTAGTAATATCAATTCTTATGCTAATGTGTGTGATTCATTTCGTTGCAACTTATCTTAGCGGTCTTTTTTCTGCTGCTTTCGGATTCTATTCTTTCTCTCTAATTCCTAAATCGTACATGTGTTGCTTATGTTTACCATTTTTCACTTCCGGTTACCAGTTCCGGTTCCGGTTTACATCGCTGCTAAGTGCTGGCATCTCTGACAATTGGAATCCAAACTGTTTACTAATAGTGCCATCCCGACACAATTGAGTGACTATACAAATGGGGCAATCTCTAAACGCTGTGTATGGAAATAGGAGACAAACACAGTTGGAATCGGATATTCAACTCTGCTATATAAAATATCTCATATTAGTCAATATTTTGCTTGTCAACTTTCCACGTAAAATAAATCTAAATTCTGAACTGGATCTTCGTACAAATCTAAAAGTTTACAGACACAATAGAAAGCTATAAATAAAATTTATAAATAAAATTTATAAGATTATATAAGATTTAAAATTTAAAATATCAAACTCGTTTTAAATACGTTTTGTTAGAATGCAAATGTAAATATAGAATGGTATAAAAAATGAAATATAAAATATGCAAATGAAATGCTAGGCTGTTAGAAACAGTTGATATACACTTAGTAATAAAATACTTAATAATAAAATGCAAATGCTTATAAACGATTATAAAATATTATAAAATATATAAAGGATATAAGGGGCGGCTGTACCCGATATAAAGACCATGACAGAGAGAATATACTAAAAACTGAATTTCACCTTTAGGTGAGGAAATGACCTATAGGAGAGTACATAAAATTGGCGGACCTCCTAAATGTATACATCATAAGTTTATGCAGATACCTGCCGTGATAGATAAGAATGGGTTAATCAGATCCAATATCTAAATTGTTGATAAAAAATGAATAAATGAATAAAACCAGACAAAATAAAACAAAATAATGAGATACTTGTGACTTGAGTGGCTTGTCACCGAAATAAGTGGACTCTTGTTAGGTGTTGTATAATCCTGACTAGAAAACTTTGTATATTTATATGTAGGACACTATGGTGGATATGGGACGTCTGACTAGAATGAGGGGGGATATAGGGTAGATCTTTGTGGCGGATAGTTACTTAAAGTGCTATACTAATCAATACTTAGCTTTATTTCGTGAAATTAAACAGATGGGATAGATCCTCTTTATTGTTTAGGCCCTTAGGATATAGGCAATTCAGGGAAAATATCCATTTGGACTCTTGTAGGAGTAATTTATGCTCATGGTTTCCTCCTCTCCAATTTTTTCTCACTATCTCTATTCCACAAAATCTCATTTCCCTAATATTTCCTCCGTCTTTAGTAGTGAAATGTTTATATAGTGCTGTGTCTATCCTTTTTTTCTCTATACCTAGTATGTGCTCCCTCATTCTGTCTTTCAGTTTTCTAGAAGTTTGTCCTACGTATTGTAATTTACATGGACATTCAATGAGGTATATGACATTATGGTCACCACATCTTATCAGACTGTTAATCATAAATTTTTCTTTAGTGTGCGCTGATGAAAATGAGGTTGTTTTCCAACCATTTTTACACGCCTTGCAATTCGGGCACGGGAAGAAGCCTTTTATCTTCTTATTACATTGGTCTACCACTGCACCTATTTTTTGTTGTTTAGGGACAGTTTTAATTGTTCGTCTTCCTATAAATAAATTTCGGATGTGGCGTTAGTAGTTCTCCCAGAATGTCGTCATCCTTCAAAAGTGACCAGTGCTTTCTAAAAATCTTTTCTATAATGTGTTTGTTCTCACAATATTCAGTAATGAAAGGGACATCTACATTGTCTTTCAAGGTCATTTTTTTCTCTCTGGTTTTATATTTTAGGAGGGTTTTTCTATCAACGGCTTTAACTTCTTCAATTTTTTCTTCCAATAGTGTCGCTTCGTATCCTCTCTCGATAAATCTCTGTTTTAGTACCTGAGTTTGTTCTTCCCACTTTTTCGGATCCGAACAATTCTTTTTAATCCTTAGGAGTTGCCCCTTCGGTATATTTTCTTTCCAGACTTTATGGTGGCAGCTTTCATTGTGAATGTAATTGTTACAATCGACCTCCTTAAAGAAGGTCGAAGTAACAAATTCTCCATTTATTATGTCTATCTTGAGGTCCAGGAAGTGTATGGATTGTTTATTGCATTCATAAGTGAATCTCAAATTTCTCATATTTTTGTTCATAATTTGTATGGTGTAATGCAGGTCTTCCATGGATCCCTTCCAAATGAGGAAAATATCATCAATGTACCTTACGTAGAGGACCAGGTCCGCGCTAGCTGGGCAGGATTCCCAAAAAATTTGCTCCCATTGGCCCATATACAGATTAGCATAGCTAGGCGCGAACCTGGTCCCCATCGCCGTACCACACTGTTGGTGATAGAACTTATTATCATGATTAAAATAGTTGTGGGTTAAAATGTAATGAATACTATCTAAAACAAAAGTGCATTGTGCCTCAGGAATGCATGGGTCTTTAGAGAGAAAGAACTTGACAGCTTCAATGCCTCCTTCATGCGGTATACTCGTGTATAATGAGACTACATCACACGTTGCCATAATAAATGACTCTTCCCATTTTAGATTATCCAATATTGTTAGAATCTGTGTGGAGTCTCTCAGATATGATGGAAGGTTGATGACTTGTTTCTGTAAGATGTTATCTACATATTCCGACATATTACTTGATATCGACCCAATCCCCGATATAATCGGTCTCCCTGGAGGGTTGGTCACCGATTTATGTATCTTCGGGAGTTGGTAAAACACTGGGGTAATAGGGTATTTAACCATAATATAGTTATATTCTCTCTGATTGAGTATCCCCAGTGATTTAGCTTTGGTGGTCAGCGCTTCCAAGTCTTTTGTGAATTTTTCTATTGGGTCGCTCAGTAGTCTCTTGTATGTCTTGGAATCGCTCAAGATTCTATTGCACTCTTCCTCATAATTGCACTTATCCATCACAACGATAGCTCCGCCTTTATCGGCAGGTTTAATGGTTAGTTTGTGGTCTTTCTCAAGCCTTTTAATTGTGTCCATCTGGGATCTGGATAGGTTGAAACGTACCTTATTCAGTCTGTTTTGACTCAGTTTTCTGATGTCATTACAAACATTCGTTTCGAATGTTTCAATTGCACACCCTTTACTTCCCACCGGGTAAAAGGAGGATTTCGGTCTTAGGTCTGTGTGTAAAAATTGGTCATTATCGACTGGGGCTATATAGTTGCGTTCTATTGGAGATTTGAGGAAGTGACGCTTAAGTGTTAACTTCCTCACAAATTCTTTTGTGCTGATGAACGCCTGAAATTTATTTAGGCAATTGGTGGGTGCAAAACTGAGGCTATGGGATAAGATTCCTTCTTCTTGTGTAGTTAGTTCTCTCAAACTCAAATTGTATATACCATTGGTCATCTTCCTTGTGACCAGGGGGTCTCTTCGTATATACATACTTCTTTCTGTGACCTTATTGTATTTCTTTTTCTTAGTGCTGTGCCGCTTCTCCTTCCTCTGCGGGTCTTCTTTTTAGTTTTGTGGTAGTCTCCTGATCTTCCGAGTCGGTGTTTTTTCTCTTTCTCTGTATTTTTTCTTTCACTCTTGGTGGTAAGGGGTTTCCCCCTAAAAAAGATGACTCTGAGGTAGAGGCTGGTATATCTACTGTTTTTTGTAGTGTAGTACTTTTATTATGTTCTTCTTGTGATCCTGCACCTTGCATCCTTGGTTCTCTTCTTACTCTATCCTGGTAGAGTTCTCTCTGATCAAAGCTCCCATGATATCCTCCATTTCTGTTCCTGCTATAGTCTATACTTCTATTCCGGTAGTTATAGCAGAAATGTCCTCTGGGTTCTCTCTGATCAGAGTCTCTTATCCTGTAGTCAAACACATCGTCTCTATCTTCCTGGTGGATAACTCTCCTATCTACTCCATACCTTGCTTGGAATCTAGGTCTATCAAATTCTCTCTCTTCATGTTGATAGTGATTCGCATGGTGTGGTGTGTGTAGATTTCTTCTGTAGTGATACGGGCGATAATATGAATTAGAATAATGGTTGGAATTACGTTTATTATCATAGTTTGAGTGATATCCATTGTTGTTCCTCATCCGGTGATCCTGGTTACGGCTATAGGTGTTCTGATAGTACCTGCGTTCATCGTGTTGCCAGGCAGGTCTATCCCAAGTATCGTGATTCCTTTTTTGGAATTGTACATTAGATGAGTCTTTCCTTGTATCGTGTCGGTTTGATCCTTGGTGTTTCATATTCGATTTGTTATTTGATTGTTTCCTGCCGTATTTCACTAAATTCCATCCGTCTCCTATCTCTCTGTCCACCATATTTCTCGCTTGGTGTGGGATAGTTTCTTTAGATTTGTCGTTCTGGAAGGGTGTGTTTGGCTGGGCTTCAGTGGGATCAGCTCTCTTAATGCTATCCAATTCTCTATTTAGCTTTTTCGTTTTCTTTGCGATTATATCTTCTCTCACTTTAGTGACTTTTTTAAACATCGTGTTCTTTCTATCAGTAATTTCTTTTTCTTCTGCCTCTGTGACCTCGATGTTATTTAGCATTATTTCGTCATCTTTAATGTCTAGGTCTAATTGAGTTAAGAGGGAGCTTCTATACTCTATAATAAGCTTGATTAGATTCCTAGAAGCCTCCAAGAGAATGTTTATACATTTTTCTACATATAATGGATCTGATATTGAAAAGGCACAGTCCTTGTGTATGCTCAGACCTCGGGGGATGAGGTCCAATTCTAAACACTTATTCAGAAACGAGATTTCTGCTTTGTATTTTACTTCAGTCACCAAAGATTTTTCTAGATCTCTAAATAGTGATGGAATGTCAAATCTATCTGGGTCTATGTCTGGTGAGCTGTCCATGTCGTTGTGAATGTCTAAGCTGATTTCTCTTCTTAGTGTATGTAAATCTTCCATGTTTGAACTAGGAACTGTATAGGGTTATATCTGTTCTGCTGCTGGGTATACTGGCTAGGTAAATAAGACAGTTAGAGAAAAGAGGTGTATAACCTGCGCAAAAAACAGATGGGGGAAGGGGGATGGGGGATACCTCTAGCTCTCCTCAATGGGTACCCTAGCGTGCCCGATTTGTTAGTAAATATATACAAGGTGGAGGTGAGCGCCAAAAAAAGGCTGAGGATAGGGAAGGGAGCGTCAAATAGGCTATAATAAGCTGGTGGAATATGAAAATAGAATTATGATATTTATTCAACACAATAATTAAAATAATAAAAGAACAATATACACTGGTGGTTATTCATGGATCCATGTAACAAATAATATTAAATTACAGTGATTGATAAAATACAATGCAATATAATGATAAAAACAATTGATATGCTGGTAGAATCAATATGGCTGATGATATAAGGATAGCCTTATAGGCTGAGTATCTGTTGTGTAATTAGCACCTTGGTTGAGTCCAGTAAGTGTTAGATGCTCCTGGTGGGTAGTATAGGGTTAGTTGTAATCCAAAATGTACAGAAAAAAATGACAAAGGTATGAGTGTGGTCAGTGTCCAGTACAAAAATATAAAAGAGTAGAAAAAATGAAAAAATGAAAAAAAATAGTGAAAAAATGTGTTCACTCTATGTGATATAACGATGAAAAAAATGATGAGATCCCTCCAAAAAATGTGTTACAATAAAAATAGTGTCAGTTATAAAATCCAAAGTAATGTTGGTGATAACAGTGCAAATCAATCAGTGGTTCAGTGTAGATTCGATGTTTGACAATGCAAATAAGTTTGTACAAAAAATCCTGAAAAAAAGAAAACAAACAATACTCTAATATATGCAATCTGTTCAATGGATATATCAGTATTATGCTTACTCAGATCTGTCGACGCGTTTCGGCCATATACCTCTGGCCTTTATCAAGACTAATAAAATGAGTAAGCTCACAGAATTTATAAGAGTTATGGCTAATGTTTTGGCGCCAAATACTAATAGGCCACGCCCCCTTCCTGTTTGGTAGCATTGTGGGTATGGGCAAAAGGATTTATTTTGCTTATGTTGTTGAAATCATTGTTAATTGCTTTTGCTGTGTTCTTAGAAACATGTGTAATTACAGCTTTTCCCTTTTCAATATATGTGCTTGGTTCGCATGTGTCATAATATAAATTTTTAAAAAAATTGTTTATACATAAACTTCCGGTTTCGCTAGCGAATCTAGCCCTTACTTCCGGTTTAGCTACCCTATGTGATGTTAGCTTCCTGTTTCTACTAAAATCCTGGATAGTAGAAGTGATCTTTAGTAATATCAATTCTTATGCTAATGTGTGTGATTCATTTTGTTGCAACTTATCTTAGCGGTCTTTTTTCTGCTGCTTTCGGATTCTATTCTTTCTCTCTAATTCCTAAGTCGTACATGTGTTGCTTATGTTTACCATTTTTCACTTCTGGTTACCAGTTCCGGTTCCGGTTTACATCGCTGCTAAGTGCTGGCATCTCTGACAATTGGAATCCAAACTGTTTACTAATAGTGCCATCCCGACACAATTGAGTGACTATACAAATGGGGCAATCTCTAAACGCTGTGTATGGAAATAGGAGACAAACACAGTTGGAATCGGATATTCAACTCTGCTATATAAAATGTCTCATATTAGTCAATATTTTGCTTGTCAACTTTCCATAACTCTTATAAATTCTGTGAGCTTACTCATTTTATTAGTCTTGATAAAGGCCAGAGGTATATGGCCGAAACGCGTCGACAGATCTGAGTAAGCATAATACTGATATATCCATTGAACAGATTGCATATATTAGAGTATTGTTTGTTTTCTTTTTTTCAGGATTTTTTGTACAAACTTATTTGCATTGTCAAACATCGAATCTACACTGAACCACTGATTGATTTGTACTGATATCACCAACATTACTTTGGATTTTATAACTGACACTATTTTTATTGTAACACATTTTTTGGAGGGATCTCATCATTTTTTTCATCGTTATATCACATAGAGTGAACACATTTTTTCACTATTTTTTGCATTTTTTCATTTTTTCTACTCTTTTATATTTTTGTACTGGACACTGACCACACTCATACCTTCGTCATTTTTTTCTGTACATTTTGGATTACAACTAACCCTATACTACCCACCAGGAGCATCTAACACTTACTGGACTCAACCAAGGTGCTAATTACACAACAGATACTCAGCCTATAAGGCTATCCTTATATCATCAGCCATATTGATTCTACCAGCATATCAATTGTTTTTATCATTATATTGCATTGTATTTTATCAATCACTGTAATTTAATATTATTTGTTACATGGATCCATGAATAACCACCAGTGTATATTGTTCTTTTATTATTTTAATTATTGTGTTGAATAAATATCATAATTCTATTTTCATATTCCACCAGCTTATTATAGCCTATTTGGCGCTCCCTTCCCTATCCTCAGCCTTTTCTTGGCGCTCACCTCCACCTTGTATATATTTACTAACACGGGCACGCTAGGGTACCCATTGAGGAGAGCTAGAGGTATCCCCCATCCCCCTTCCACCATCTGTTTTTTGCACAGGTTATACACCTCTTTTCTCTAACTGTCTTATTTACCTAGCCAGTATACCCAGCAGCAGAACAGATATAACCCTATACAGTTCCTAGTTCAAACATGGAAGATTTACATACACTAAGAAGAGAAATCAGCTTAGACATTCACAACGACATGGACAGCTCACCAGACATAGACCCAGATAGATTTGACATTCCATCACTATTTAGAGATCTAGAAAAATCTTTGGTGACTGAAGTAAAATACAAAGCAGAAATCTCGTTTCTGAATAAGTGTTTAGAATTGGACCTCATCCCCCGAGGTCTGAGCATACACAAGGACTGTGCCTTTCCAATATCAGATCCATTATATGTAGAAAAATGTATAAACATTCTCTTGGAGGCTTCTAGGAATCTAATCAAGCTTATTATAGAGTATAGAAGCTCCCTCTTAACTCAATTAGACCTAGACATTAAAGATGACGAAATAATGCTAAATAACATCGAGGTCACAGAGGCAGAAGAAAAAGAAATTACTGATAGAAAGAACACGATGTTTAAAAAAGTCACTAAAGTGAGAGAAGATATAATCGCAAAGAAAACGAAAAAGCTAAATAGAGAATTGGATAGCATTAAGAGAGCTGATCCCACTGAAGCCCAGCCAAACACACCCTTCCAGAACGACAAATCTAAAGAAACTATCCCACACCAAGCGAGAAATATGGTGGACAGAGAGATAGGAGACGGATGGAATGTAGTGAAATACGGCAGGAAACAATCAAATAACAAATCGAATATGAAACACCAAGGATCAAACCGACACGATACAAGGAAAGACTCATCTAATGTACAATTCCAAAAAAGGAATCACGATACTTGGGATAGACCTGCCTGGCAACACGATGAACGCAGGTACTATCAGAACACCTATAGCCGTAACCAGGATCACCGGATGAAGAACAACAATGGATATCACTCAAACTATGATAATAAACGTAATTCCAACCATTATTCTAATTCATATTATCGCCCGTATCACTACAGAAGAAATCTACACACACCACACCATGCGAATCACTATCAACATGAAGAGAGAGAATTTGATAGACCTAGATTCCAAGCAAGGTATGGAGTAGATAGGAGAGTTATCCACCAGGAAGATAGAGACGATGTGTTTGACTACAGGAGAAGAGACTCTGATCAGAGAGAACCCAGAGGACATTTCCGCTATAACTACCGGAATAGAAGTATAGACTATAGCAGGAACAGAAATGGAGGATATCATGGGAGCTTTGATCAGAGGGAACTCTACCAGGATAGAGTAAGAAGAGAACCAAGGATGCAAGGTGCAGGATCACAAGAAGAACATAATAAAAGTACTACACTACAAAAAACAGTAGATATACCAGCCTCTACCTCAGAGTCATCTTTTTTAGGGGGAAACCCCTTACCACCAAGAGTGAAAGAAAAAATACAGAGAAAGAGAAAAAACACAGACTCGGAAGATCAGGAGACTACCACAAAACTAAAAAGAAGACCCGCAGAGGAAGGAGAAGCGGCACAGCACTAAGAAAAAGAAATACAATAAGGTCACAGAAAGAAGTATGTATATACGAAGAGACCCCCCACACATCACAGACTGACCCCCTGGTCACAAGGAAGATGACCAATGGTATATACAATTTGAGTTTGAGAGAACTAACTACACAAGAAGAAGGAATCTTATCCCATGGCCTCAGTTTTGCACCCACCAATTGCCTAAATAAATTTCAGGCGTTCATCAGCATAAAAGAATTTGTGAGGAAGTTAACACTTAAGCGTCACTTCCTCAAATCTCCAATAGAACGCAACTATATAGCCCCAGTCGATAATGACCAATTTTTACACACAGACCTAAGACCGAAATCCTCCTTTTACCCGGTGGGAAGTAAAGGGTGTGCAATTGAAACATTCGAAACGAATGTTTGTAATGACATCAGAAAACTGAGTCAAAACAGACTGAATAAGGTACGTTTCAACCTATCCAGATCCCAGATGGACACAATTAAAAGGCTTGAGAAAGACCACAAACTAACCATTAAACCTGCCGATAAAGGCGGAGCTATCGTTGTGATGGATAAGTGCAATTATGAGGAAGAGTGCAATAGAATCTTGAGCGATTCCAAGACATACAAGAGACTACTGAGCGACCCAATAGAAAAATTCACAAAAGACTTGGAAGCGCTGACCACCAAAGCTAAATCACTGGGGATACTCAATCAGAGAGAATATAACTATATTATGGTTAAATACCCTATTACCCCAGTGTTTTACCAACTCCCGAAGATACATAAATCGGTGACCAACCCTCCAGGGAGACCGATTATATCGGGGATTGGGTCGATATCAAGTAATATGTCGGAATATGTAGATAAAATCTTACAGAAACAAGTCATCAACCTTCCATCATATTTGAGAGACTCCACACAGATTCTAACAATATTGGATAATCTAAAATGGGAAGAGTCATTTATTATGGCAACGTGTGATGTAGTCTCATTATACACGAGTATACCGCATGAAGGAGGCATTGAAGCTGTCAAGTTCTTTCTCTCTAAAGACCCATGCATTCCTGAGGCACAATTCACTTTTGTTTTAGATAGTATTCATTACATTTTAACCCACAACTATTTTAATCATGATAATAAGTTCTATCACCAACAGTGTGGTACAGCGATGGGGACCAGGTTCGCGCCTAGCTATGCTAATCTGTATATGGGCCAATGGGAGCAAATTTTTTGGGAATCCTGCCCAGCTAGCGCGGACCTGGTCCTCTACGTAAGGTACATTGATGATATTTTCCTCATTTGGAAGGGATCCATGGAAGACCTGCATTACACCATACAAATTATGAACAAAACTATGAGAAATTTGAGATTCACTTATGAATGCAATAAACAATCCATACACTTCCTGGACCTCAAGATAGACATAATAAATGGAGAATTTGTTACTTCGACCTTCTTTAAGGAGGTCGATTGTAACAATTACATTCACAATGAAAGCTGCCACCATAAAGTCTGGAAAGAAAATATACCGAAGGGACAACTCCTAAGGATTAAAAAGAATTGTTCGGATCCGAAAAAGTGGGAAGAACAAACTCAGGTACTAAAACAGAGATTTATCGAGAGAGGATACGAAGCGACACTATTGGAAGAAAAAAATGAAGAAGTTAAAGCCGTTGATAGAAAAACCCTCCTAAAATATAAAACCAGAGAGAAAAAAATGACCTTGAAAGACAATGTAGATGTCCCTTTCATTACTGAATATTGTGAGAACAAACACATTATAGAAAAGATTTTTAGAAAGCACTGGTCACTTTTGAAGGATGACGACATTCTGGGAGAACTACTAACGTCACATCCGAAATTTATTTATAGGAAGACGAACAATTTAAAGAACAGATTGGCTCCAACTGTCCCTAAACAACAAAAAATAGGTGCAGTGGTAGACCAATGTAATAAGAAGATAAAAGGCTTCTTCCCGTGCCCGAATTGCAAGGCGTGTAAAAATGGTTGGAAAACAACCTCATTTTCATCAGCGCACACTAAAGAAAAATTTATGATTAACAGTCTGATAAGATGTGGTGACCATAATGTCATATACCTCATTGAATGTCCATGTAAATTACAATACGTAGGACAGACTTCTAGAAAACTGAAAGACAGAATGAGGGAGCACATACTATGTATAGGTAAAAAAAAGGATAGACACAGCCCTATATAAACATGTCACTACTAAACACGGAGGAAATATTAGGGAAATGAGATTTTGTGGAATAGAGATAGTGAGAAAAAATTGGAGAGGAGGAAACCATGAGCATAAATTACTCCTACAAGAGTCCAAATGGATATTTTCCCTGAATTGCCTATAACCTAAGGGCCTAAACAATAAAGAGGATCTATCCCATCTGTTTAATTTCACGAAATAAAGCTAAGTATTGATTAGTATAGCACTTTAAGTAACTATCCACCACAAAGATCTACCCTATATCCCCCCTCATTCTAGTCAGACGTCCCATATCCACCATAGTGTCCTACATATAAATATACAAAGTTTTCTAGTCAGGATTATACAACACCTAACAAGAGTCCACTTATTTCGGTGACAAGCCACTCAAGTCACAAATATCTCATTATTTTGTTTTATTTTGTCTGGTTTTATTCATTTATTCATTTTTTATCAACAATTTAGATATTGGATCTGATTAACCCATTCTTATCTATCACGGCAGGTATCTGCATAAACTTATGATGTATACATTTAGGAGGTCCGCCAATTTTATGTACTCTCCTATAGGTCATTTCCTCACCTAAAGGTGAAATTCAGTTTTTAGTATATTCTCTCTGTCATGGTCTTTACATCGGGTACAGCCGCCCCTTATATCCTTTATATATTTTATAATATTTTATAATCGTTTATAAGCATTTGCATTTTATTATTAAGTATTTTATTACTAAGTGTATATCAACTGTTTCTAACAGCCTTGCATTTCATTTTCATATTTTATATTTCATTTTTTATACCATTCTATATTTACATTTGCATTCGAACAAAACGTATTTAAAACGAGTTTGATATTTTAAATTTTAAATCTTATATAATCTTATAAATTTTATTTATAAATTTTATTTATAGCTTTCTATTGTGTCTGTAAACTTTTAGATTTGTACGAAGATCCAGTTCAGAATTTAGATTTATTTTACGTGGAAAGTTGACAAGCAAAATATTGACTAATATGAGACATTTTATATAGCAGAGTTGAATATCCGATTCCAACTGTGTTTGTCTCCTATTTCCATACACAGCGTTTAGAGATTGCCCCATTTGTATAGTCACTCAATTGTGTCGGGATGGCACTATTAGTAAACAGTTTGGATTCCAATTGTCAGAGATGCCAGCACTTAGCAGCGATGTAAACCGGAACCGGAACTGGTAACCGAAAGTGAAAAATGGTAAACATAAGCAACACATGTACGATTTAGGAATTAGAGAGAAAGAATAGAATCCGGAAGCAGCAGAAAAAAGACCGCTAAGATAAGTTGCAACGAAATGAATCACACACATTAGCATAAGAATTGATATTACTAAAGATCACTTCTACTATCCAGGATTTTAGTAGAAACAGGAAGCTAACATCACATAGGGTAGCTAAACCGGAAGTAAGGGCTAGATTCGCTAGCGAAACCGGAAGTTTATGTATAAACAATTTTTAAAAAAATTTATATTATGACACACGCGAACCAAGCACATATATTGAAAAGGGAAAAGCTGTAATTACACATGTTTCTAAGAACACAGCAAAAGCAATTAACAATGATTTCAACAACATAAGCAAAATAAATCCTTTTGCCCATACCCACAATGCTACCAAACAGGAAGGGGGCGTGGCCTATTAGTATTTGGCGCCAAAAGATTAGCCATAACTCTTATAAATTCTGTGAGCTTACTCATTTTATTAGTCTTGATAAAGGCCAGAGGTATATGGCCGAAACGCGTCGACAGATCTGAGTAAGCATAATACTGATATATCCATTGAACAGATTGCATATATTAGAGTATTGTTTGTTTTCTTTTTTTCAGGATTTTTTGTACAAACTTATTTGCATTGTCAAACATCGAAACTACACTGAACCACTGATTGATTTGCACTGATATCACCAACATTACTTTGGATTTTATAACTGACACTATTTTTATTGTAACACATTTTTTGGAGGGATCTCATCAGTTTTCACTATTTTTTGCATTTTTTCATTTTTTCTACTCTTTTATATTTTTGTACTGGACACTGACCACACTCAAACCTTCGTCATTTTTTTCTGTACATTTTGGATTACAACTAACCCTATACTACCCACCAGGAGCATCTAACACTTACTGGACTCAACCAAGGTGCTAATTACACAACAGATACTCAGCCTATAAGGCTATCCTTATATCATCAGCCATATTGATTCTACCAGCATATCAATTGTTTTTATCATTATATTGCATTGTATTTTATCAATCACTGTAATTTAATATTATTTGTTACATGGATCCATGAATAACCACCAGTGTATATTGTTCTTTTATTATTTTAATTATTGTGTTGAATAAATATCATAATTCTATTTTCATATTCCACCAGCTTATTATAGCCTATTTGGCACTCCCTTCCCTATCCTAAACCTAAAGGTAGTTGCATATTTTTACATTCCAAAGTTCTTCCCATAGAAGAAAATGTTCTTTTTATTTTTAAATACATATATATATCTGCACAACTGCACATGTGCTACGGCAATCCATGAGGGCCAACTGAAGATAAAAAAGCTAAATATTTATAATAGAGTACTGAGTTAAAGGTACAATAGCATGCAATCAGTTTCTCATATTTACATGACACCGTGGTTTCCAATCTGTGTCGGCAGAGCTGGAAGTCACTTGGGGAAGTTATGAATATAAGGGGGTACGTTTTATGTATTTGTGAAAACATTCACTTGTACCACATTAAAGATGTGTTGTATTTACAAGACCGGAGATGCAGATGCATTCATCTGTGCAAACTTGAATATGTTTTGATGTGCACCCCAGCAGCTGAATTTGGATGTAAGCGCGTGCTGGCCTCTGCTTGGAATTTTGTACAATTTGTTTTGGCCTAAAGCACCACCACAGGTTGTTTATTCTTCCTTACAGACTTATATCATAGCTAGCATAAGCTTCACTTGGGACTGTTTTTTAAATTGTTTTGGTGGAAATTTGCACTTTGTTACAAAAGGATATTCATGCAACACAGGCATCTGCTGAAGTCAAGGGTGCAGAGGTGTTTCAATTCACTGATGAGGATGCAGTTCGCCTCTGTTTTGACAAACTATCTATCCGGAATAAAAGGAAACAACCCGAACAATTATTTAACCACCTATTAAAATTAAAGAAAAGAGGAAAAGACTTTAAATACCATAGGTGCTACCTTTCTGACTACCACTGCAAATCCCTCATCCCAAAAGGCTTCCGCATCAAGAATGTGCCCACTATAGGGCAAATAATGTTTTAATCTGTAAAAAATGGTGTGGAATTCTAAATAAGTGTTCCTTAGACCTCATTTATTAGTTATTAATGAGGTGGGACAGACACTGAAAAAGATTGAAAATAAAATAACATCTTTGGAGGAACAGCATCTGATTAATTGCAGGATAGCGTTTGGGTAAGCAAATTGAAACAACAGGTGGTTGCCTATGAGTCTGAACTCATTGATTTTAAAGAAAATAAATGGGAGGCAGTAAACATGGACTATAAAGAACAAAGAGTCTATAAGTGGCGTCTGGGGTTAGAAGAAAGATGGCATCTATTCAGGAATAGACACAATAGGGTATTTAAACCCAAAACCCTCAACAAAGTGGGCAGTTCTGATCATAGTTCTGATGCTGATCAGGCCCAAACATCTAGCCAAATGGATACGACTAACAACCCTGTAATTAGTATGTCAACTCGTTCAAAAAACGAGTCGGGAAAAGAAGGCCACACACCAGGCAGGGGAGGCACAGGCAACAGGGGCAAACCGCCTGGTACTTGTAAAAGAAGATAAACCCCAGTATCATCATGAATTTTAGCGATCATCAACTTACTGACGCTGAATCCAGGGTACTAGAAAAAGGGTTTTCTTTTGTACCCACAACTAGAGTTGATTATTTTCTATGCAAATTGATTTGTTCATATTCAAACGCAATCTTAAATTAAAATAACAATTTGGAGATGGTGGAGGTGAATAGGATAAATTTAAATGAAAATCAAGATATGACCCTAAGAGTAACAACCATAACATTCATACTTTGATGAGAAGGGTAGATCAGGATTTAAAACAATCCATCCAGTACCCCACACCTTAAAGATGTAGCAATCTGAATAAAGAAGAGAGAAAGGCCCTAGAGAGTCTGATGGAAAATCCACACCTTGTCATAAGGGAGGCTGACAAGGGGGGTGCCCTGGTATTGCTAAACTATAAGGACTATAGAGCTGAAGTGCTATCTCCTGCAACCGATAGTGCATCATTGTAACTCATTTCTCCTAGATTCCATGGAAATGATACGATTCATGCAAGATTGGAAGAATCTAGAGGCTGGTATGTCACCAGTCTTTATACAGTGATTCCACGCCAGGAGGGTCTGAGGGCTGTACAACAATATCTCCTAAAATACCCATATGTGGGTCCCTCTAGTGATGTAATTATTGTGAATTGCTCAGGTTCTGTCTAACAAAGAACTATTTCAAATTTGAGAGTGAATTTTTTCTACAAATCTCTGGGAGAACGAGGGGGTCCAATGTGGCCCCATCCTATGCCAATCTTTATATGGCATATTTTGAAGAATTAGAATCACAATCTTTTAAGGATACCAGGGTCAAAATCTTTCAAATATATATCAATGACCTGTTTATGGTCTAGGAAGGAACAGAATAAGAGTTACAACAATGGTTCCTGGTCTAAATTCTGAAAACAACAATCTTCAGTTTAAGATGATTCACAGTACCATGTCTATTGACTTTTTGGATTTAAGATTATTCAAATCTGACTGTGGAATATGCACATTATTTCAGAAACCAACCGACAGAAATTAATTGCTAGAAGGCACAAGCTGCCATCCACCTGGTCTCAAAAAAGTCCTACCATTATCCCAATTCAAGAGAGTTGTCAGAAATAACTCAAAAGAGCCCCTAAAGAAGGAACAACTTGGTGAAATGTTTATGAAATTTGAGGAAAGGGGATATAACATAAAACAACTTGGCCTAGCACTGGATGAATGCATGAATCTCTCCCAGAATCAAGCATTAGTTAAAAAAGAGGCAGAACAACAAATACCACTTTTACACCTGCTGCAGTGGAGTTTCTGAAAATCTTGAAAGAACACTGGGACATTTTGAGAACAGATAAATCATTAACTTTTGGTAATTATGAAGCCCCAATGATTGGTTATAGACGTGGACTGTTGTCTCTGAAGGATCTGTTATTACGCCCTGATTATAGACAGAGTTACACACAGAAGACGTGGCTGGTTTCTAATAGATTTGGCTGCTACAGATTTAGTGGCTGCACCACCCATCCTCTTAGAAATAAGAGATATACAATAAGATCAAGGGTCACCTGCACTACCAAGTGTATTGTGTATATGATACACTGTCCCTGTGGCAAGTTTCACATTGGGAAAACCCAAGATGATCTGAGAACCAGGATGGCTAACCATCAGTCTGCTATCCAAGCTGCTATTAATTCTGGCAGTTCGGAGCAACCGGTGGCTAGACACTTTGTACAGCATAAACACAATGTTGCAGACCTACCCTACATTATTATAGACCATATACCACCATTACAGAGGGGAAGTGACAGGGGTAGATTACTCCTCCAAAGAGAAAGTAAGTGGATATATACCCTAGAAACCTTAGTACCAAAAGTTCTTAATACCAATCTAGATCTCCAATGCTATCTATAAGGTGTCATTTCTAATGTATAGCCCAATTCTCTATCTATGTGTTTAATTTACCCACCCTTAGTCTAGCGGATGTAGTTAGCTTTATGATTTCAGCTCTATATCATGTCTTATATTTTGACTGAATGGTAAAAGTAGAAAAGGGTTAAAGGCTAATAATTATACATGACTCTGGTATCCGTGTTAATACATGTATATATGAGAAACTGATTGCATGCTATTGTTCCTTTAACTCAGTATTCTATGCCGTGTATGCTCTATTGTAAATCTTTTGCTTTTTATCATCAGTTGGCCCTCATGGATTGCCGTAGCACACTTTGCGCATGCGCAGTTGCGTGAGATGGACACCGCGGTTTCCATTCTGTGTCGGCAGAGCTGGCAGTCACTTGGGGATGTTATGAATATAAGGGGGTAAGTTTTATGTATTTGTGTAAAGGTCTGTTGACGGGGTAACACCCAAAAACGTTCACTTGCACCACATTAAAGGTGTGTTGTATTTACAAGACCGGAGAGAGTGTGCATTCATCTGTATCTGTGCAGACTTGAATATTGTTTTGATGTGCACCCTGGCAGCTGAATTTGGATGTCAGTGTGTGTTGGCCTCTGCTTGGAATTTATATATATATATATATATATATATATATATATATGAATTTTTTTTAAGTAAAAAAATAAATACACATGTATATACATATATAAATATATATATATATATATACACATACTTAGACTTATATATGTATATATATATATATATATATATATATATATATATATATATTATAGCCCTTTTCATTCAAATACCTTGTTATATACCATATACGTTTTAACCCTTTAATATTTTTAATATTTGTATGAATATTTTAATCAGAAGGTGAATATATTGGTGTAATAGTATATTTGAATGTACTTATGTTGTGTTTGGTAGACATTTTTTTAACCCTTACACTTTATGCTAGGTCTTCAGGCACGCTTATCTGTTGAGCGCATATTGTTGTTTTATTATTTCAACTTGTAATATGCACATTTGTTATCGTGGTTGCAACATTTGCTAATCACGTCCTGCACTAACAATAGCACGCCTCTTGTACTCTAGCCCTTTAAAGTGGAGAAAGATTTACAGTACAGTGTCCCATTAATGTTATTGTTATTATTATTATTATTATTATTATTATTATACAGCTTGTAGTTGACAAATACCTCTTCACTATCTCATGAATTCCTCTCACAAATAATCCTGTTTTAATATCCTTGATTTGAAAATCTTGGATCTACATTATTAGAAAGTAATATATCAGCTTGGTTTTCTTTATAAAACAATAATTTCATTTTTTATACCCTTCATTAGCTCTTTCTGTCAATTATGTTTTTCAAGATCTGAAGCTGAATGTTCTTTATTCTATCTTTATTAGGACTAATCTTATTAATACCTTTAATATATTCTGTTTGTAATAGCTCCAATGAGAATCCCTTCATCTTCTTTCCTTTATTTGTAATGAAATAAACACAGCTCTCATTGCTATTTTTATGAGCTATCCAGAGTAGGATAATCTTAAAATTTTAATCAATTTGAGTATAAAGCACTTTGGTCCCTTAAGAATAATTAATGGAAATATTCGCCTAGATCACGAGTTTGGCCTTAGCCTTAAAAAGCAGCTTTGAGAGGTCCCAACGCTGCTTTTTAACGGCAGCTGGTATTACGAGTCTGACTGGTACAGGTGTACCGCTCACTTTTCTTCCGCGACTCGAGGCTTCCGCAAATCCCCTTACGTCAATTGCGTATCCTATCTTTTTAATGGGATTTTCCTTACGCCGGTATTACGAGTCTTGGAAGAAGTGAGTGGTAGACCTTCTCCTGTCCAGACTCCTATCGCATTTAAAAGTCAGTAGTTAAGAGTTTTATGGGCTAACGCCGGAACATAAAGCTGTTAACTAAAGTGCAAAAAAGTACACTAACACCCATAAACTACCTATTAACCCCTAAACCGAGGCCTTCCAACATCGCAAACACTAAAATAAATTTTTTTAACCCCTAATCTGCCGACCGGACATCGCTGCCACCTACATTACACCTATAAACCCTTAATCTGCTGCTCCTAACCTTGCCAACACCTACATTATAATTATTATCCCCTAATCTGCAGCCCCCAACGTTGCCGCCACCTACCTACAATTATTAACCCCTAATCTGCCGACTGGACTTCGCCGCCACTTTAATAAATGTATTAACCCCTAAACCGCCGCAAACACTAGTTAAATTTTATTAACCCCTAATTTGCCCCCCCAACGTCGCCGACACCTACCTACATTAATTAACCCCTAATCTTCCGATCCCAACGTCGCCGCAACTATAATAAATTTATTAACCCCTAAACTTAAGTCTAACCCTAACCCCCCCTAATTTAAATATAATTTAAATTATACAAAATTAATTTAACATAATTAAGTAAATTAATCCTATTTAAAACTAAATACTTACCTATAAAATAAACCATAAGCTACCTACAATATAACTAATAGTTACATTGTAGCTAGCTTAGGGTTTATATTTATTTTACAGGTAAGTTTGTATTTATTTTAACTAAGTAGAATAGTTATTAAATAGTTATTAACTATTTAATAACTACCTAGAAAGAATTAGTAAGTACAAAATTACCTGTAAAATAAACCCTAACCTAAGTTACAATTACACCTAACACTACACTATCATTAAACTAATTACCTAAACAACCTACAATTAATTACAATTAAATTAAATACACTAAATTATGAAGAAAACCCCCACTAAAATTACAGAAAATAAAAAAGAATTACAAGAATTTTAAACTAATTACACCTAATCTAATCTCCCTAATAAAATAAAAAAGCCCCCCAAAATAATAAAATTTCCCTACCCTATACTAAATTACAAATAGCCCTTAAAAGGGCCTTTTGCGGGGCATTGCCCCAAAGTAATCAGCTCTTTTACCTATAAAATAAAAATACAATACCCCCCCAGACAGATAGATTTTAGAAACAATAATCTTGTACAAGCGACAAGTAGAATCAGCGGTCAGGAGCATGGTCAGACTGATAGAGGGTAGAAACAAGAATCTTGTACAAGTGACAAGTAGAATCAGCAGTCAGGAGCATGGTCAGACTGATAGAGGTTAGAAACAAGAATCTTGTACAAGTGACAAGTAGAATCAGCAGTCAGGAGCATGGTCAGTCTGATAGAGGTTAGAAATAAGAATCTTGTACAAGTGACAAGTAGAATCAGCAGTCAGGAGCATGGTCAGAGAGATAGAGGTTAGAAACAGGAATCTTGTACAAACGACAAGTAGAATCAGCAGTCAGGAGCATGGTCAGACTGATAGAGGTTAGAAACAAGAATCTTGCACAAACAAAAAGTAGAATCAGCAGTCAGGAGCATGGTCAGACAGATAGAGGTTAGAAACAAGAATCTTGTACAAGTGACAAGTAGGATCAGCAGTCAGGAGCATGGTCAGACAGATAGAGGTTAGAAACAAGAATCTTGTACAAGTGACAAGTAGGATCAGCAGTCAGGAGCATGGTCAGACAGATAGAGGTTAGAAACAAGAATCTTGTACAAACAAAAAGTAGAATCAGCAGTCAGGAGCATGGTCAGACAGATAGAGGTTAGAAACAAGAATCTTGTACAAGTGACAAGTAGGATCAGCAGTCAGGAGCATGGTCAGACAGATAGAGGTTAGAAACAAGAATCTTGTACAAGTGACAAGTAGGATCAGCAGTCAGGAGCATGGTCAGACAGATAGAGGTTAGAAACAAGAATCTTGTACAAGTGACAAGTAGAATCAGCAGTCAGGAGCATGGTCAGACAGATAGAGGTTAGAAACAAGAATCTTGTACAAGCGACAAGTAGAATCAGCAGTCAGGAGCATGGTCAGACAGATAGAGGTTAGAAACAAGAATCTTGTACAAGCGACAAGTAGAATCAGCAGTCAGGAGCATGCTCAGACAGATAGAGGTTAGAAACAAGAATCTTGTACAAGTGACAAGTAGAATCAGCAGTCAGGAGCATGGTCAGACAGATAGAGGTTAGAAACAAGAATCTTGTACAAGCGACAAGTAGAATCAGCAGTCAGGAGAATGGTCACACAGATAGAGGTTAGAAACAAGAATCTTGTACAAGCGACAAGTAGAATCAGCAGTCAGGAGCATGCTCAGACAGATAGAGGTTAGAAACAAGAAACTTGTACAAACGACAAGTAGGATCAGCAGTGAGGAGCATGGTCAGACTGATAGAGGTAAGAAACAAGAATCTTGTACAAGTGACAAGTAGAATCATCAGTGAGGAGCATGGTCAGACAGATAGAGGTTAGAAACAAGAACCTTGTACAAGTGACAAGTAGAATCAGCAGTCAGGAGCATGGTCAGACAGATAGAGGTTAGAAACAAGAATCTTGTACAAGTGACAAGTAGAATCAGCAGTCAGGAGCATGGTCAGACAGATAGAGGTTAGAAACAAGAATCTTGTACAAGTGACAAGTAGAATAAGCAGTCAGGAGCATGGTCAGACAGATAGAGGTTAGAAACAAGATTCTTGTACAAGTGACAAGTAGAATCAGCAGTCAGGAGCATGGTCAGACAGATAGAGGGTAGAAAAAAAAAATCTTATACAAGCGACAAGTAGAATCAGCAGTCAGGAGCATGCTCAGACTGATAGAGGTTAGAAACAAGAATCTTGTACAAGCGACAAGTAGAATCAGCAGTGAGGAGCATGGTCAGACTGATAGAGGTTAGAAAAAAGAATATTGTACAAGTGACAAGTAGAATCAGCAATGAGGAGCATGGTCAGACTGATAGAGGTTAGAAACAAGAATCTTGTACAAGCGACAAGTAGGATCAGCAGTGAGGAGCATGGTCAGACTGATAGAGGTTAGAAGCAAGAATCTTGTACAAGCGACAAGTAGAATCAGCAGTCAGGAGCATGGTCAGACAGATAGAGGTTAGAAACAACAATCTTGTACAAGCGATAAGTAGAATCAGCAGTCAGGAGCATGGTCAGACTGATAGAGGTTAGAAACAAGAATCTTGTACAAACGACAAGTAGGATCAGCAGTCAGGAGCATGGTCAGACTGATAGAGGTTAGAAACAAGAATCTTGTACAAGTGACAAGTAGAATCAGCAGTCAGGAGCATGGTCAGACTGATAGAGGTTAGCAACAAGAATATTGTACAAGTGACAAGTAGAATCAGCAGTCAGGAGCATGGTCAGACTGATAGAGGTAAAAAATAAGAATCTTGTACAAGTGACAAGTAGAATCAGCAGTCAGGAGCATGGTCAGACAGATAGAGGTTAGAAACCAGAATCTTGTACAAACAACAAGTAGAATCAGCAGTCAGGAGCATGGTCAGGCAGATAGAGGTAAGAAATAAGACAAGTCAGGAGCATGGTCAGACTGATAGAGGTTAGAAACAAGAATCTTGTACAAGCGACAAGTAGAATCAGCAGTCAGGAGCATGGTCAGACTAATGGAGGTTAGAAACAAGAATCTTGTACAAGCAGGCCCGGCTTAAGGCCAGTTAGGCGACGGCCCAGCAGGTGGGGCGCAAACTTGGAGCGACAACACATTGATCTTTTTTGTCTGCTGGCCTGGATGAGCTTTTTGAGCAATATGCGTGCCCTCCCTGTGCTCTGTCTGAACCACATGTGTCGGCTCCACCATGCATCACCACCCCAATACCCCATTCGGCTAGACTGCTACACATTCCAGTTCCAGCCACTGCCAGCAGTTATCGGTCATGTTCCTTTTAGTCACAAACACAGCAGAAGTAGAAGGAACATGACCGAACATGACAGCCAGGCTGTGCAGGACAGAACACAGGGGAACTAGAGAGCGGGAAGGAGCAGCACCAGGCATCAAGCTGCAAAGAAGATCTTTGAAAAGTGACTGACAAAGATCTGGGTAAGTGCAGTGGCGTCATTGGCAGGGTGTGCGGACCGTGGGGTGACATGCTCAGGGGATGAGTGACATCAGGGCTTGCCCTGCGCCAGTCCAAAGTAACTATTGTTGTTTTTTTTATTGCGGCAAAACACTGCACTGCACGTGGCTTTATCTTCATATAAAGCACATGGCCATGATGCAGCAGCCCTGGTTATAGGAGAAGTGTTAGTGTTTTCTGTGTGTTCTGATTTATAGCTGTTATTTACAGAGCAGCTATCAGGTTACAAACTTTACTGATAGCTGCTCTGTAAGTAACGGCTATAAATTCTGCTTGGCTACTCCACATGTGAATCGGGAGGAAGGGTAGTAAAAAATTAAAGGTTAAAACTGATGTGGCTGCGTGATTTCAAGAGGGAAGCTGTCAGTGAGAATGTGTCAGACAACACAACACTCCTTCACTAGAATAAATCAACCATCTAACTATATAATTTACTAGCTGCTGGTCTCTGGACTATGTCTATGGAACAGATCAAGGTAATTTTATAATCTGAATATCTATTATAAGATTTGTTTACTGCTGCTGTTTATGACTATAGTCCATTGGCTTTTAATTGAAGCAGCTGTCTATGTATGTGTGTATGTATGTGTGTCTGGGTATGTACATTGTTGTGTATGTATACAGTATGTTACTGGGTATATGTATATATGTGGGTGTGTGTGTATGTAGATGTATGTATGTGTGTCTGTATGTATATATGTGTGTATATATCTGTCTGGGTATGTACATGTGTGTGTGTGTATGTATGTATGTATGTGTGTCTGGGTATGTACATTGTGTATGTATGTGTATGTATACAGTATGTTACTGGGTATATGTTTATATGTGTGTGTATGTATATGTGTATATATCTGTCTGGGTATGTACGTATGTGTGTGTGTATATCTGTGTGCTTGAAAGTGTGTGTATATGTGCCTGTGTATGTACATGTGTATATATATATATATATATATATATATATATATATATATATATATATATATATATGTGTTTGTGTGTGTATGGGTGTGTGTGTATATATATATATATATATATATATATATATATATATATATATATATATATATATATATATAAAATGTGTATGTATGTATGTGTGTGTGTGTGTGTGAGTGTCCTAAAAATGCAAAATGCCCTGGTTTGAGGAGAGAATTAAAAGGTCCAACAAATGCCAGGTTCAATACTCGCCACCTCATTCCTGATAATTTAGTTCTATCTCACATCACTGTGTAGTGGAATAAGTATAAATCTGTCAAAAAAGGTTAACTCACTTACAAATATGCAATGCAGTAGTTAACCATTTTGTTTCTGGGGTTTTCATATTGAGATTTATACTTGTTTTACATTTTTTGTAACAATAGAAAGGAACCATTTCAAATACTTTTTCTGGGTTTTTTTGAGGATTTTTTTTGTTTCTTTTATAATTTTTTTAAACCTTCTATTTTTAGAAATGTACATGATATACAAATCAGTTTAAAATGTACAGAATGTCTGCAATTAAACACCATAGCCAACCCCCCTAAAATAAAAACTAGTTATTTAAATTGCATAGGGTTGTAAACATTTTACATTACCATCTTAGTTTAAAGTTTCAATTATTCTAATATTCTAATATACAACTGTTCTTTCTAAGAACAACAGCTATAGCCAATTAAATTGACACACACACACATATATATATATATATATATATATATATATATATTTTTATTCCTAAGAAGGGGGTGACACCAACCCTAGTGACGCTACTGGGTAAGTGGGGTTACTTAGGTACACCATACTGGGTTATTAATGTTGGATCAAATATATCATGCATGCTCTGACTCTTATGAGGACCTAGAATTACTCTGCAGGGCTGTAAGTTTTGTCCAAAGAATTTAAACAATAGTGCAGGGTGCAATGCCTTTTAGATCTTCCCCTTTTAGATCCCAGGAGTTTTCATGTGTTATAGAAAAAAAATGCAGAAAGGCAGCACTCCAAAAAAGTAGAAAGTAACCTTTATTTGAAAGCAAAAACATAGCTATGTTTTAGCCTTCAAATAAAGTTGTTTGGGTTGTTTTGTGCTGCCTTCCTGCCTTTTTTTTCTTTAGTACATGAAAACTATCAGGTCAGATAAATAATCAATGTTAAATTTGACTAAATTAAATTAAGCACATGCTTTTAAACAACATATTTTTCAAATATTATTTAATCCTGTTAAAGTCAGTGTTTGTATAAAGCAATGATTCACAACTAGGGTATGCACACATACTAACCTATCAGTACCAAATTTATGTATTAACAATTAGTGTTGTGGGGGAAATAAATATGCAAGCTGATTTATGAGAGACAGAATAAATAACCTGTAAAGGAAGGTTAATTATAAATGTATATAATATTTAACCTCTTGGTTGCTCTGCAATACATTTTAGCCCTCAAGGGGTTAACATTTAACTTACTGCATTTTATATAGATGGCATTTTAAAGAAATGCTATGCTTATCATGATTCTAATAAAAATGCAGCACTACCACTGTTTAATTTGCATTTAGCCACCTCTCAGCAAGCGCTACCCAGGATGCTGAACCAAAAATGGTCCGGCTCCTAAGTTTACAATCCTGCTTTTAAAATATAGATACCAAGAGAACAAAGAAAATTTGATAATAGGAGTTGATTAGAAAGTTGCTTAAAATTGCATGCTCTATCTGAATTATGAACAAATAAAAATTGGATTTAATATCCCTTTAACTAGCAATGGGATGGTATGTAATGGGGGGGGGGGGGGGCGACAGACACTCGCCTGTGTGGCCAAAAATCCTAGCACCGGCCCTGTGTACAAGAATCAGCAGTCAGGAGCATGGTCAGACAGATAGAGGTTAGAAACAAGAATCTTATACAAGCGACAAGTAGAATCAGCAGTCAGGAGCATGGTCAGACTGATAGAGGTTAGAAATAAGAATCTTGTACAAGCGACAAGAAGAATCAGCAGTCAGGAGCATGGTCAGACTGATAGAGGTTAGAAACAAGAATCTTGTACAAACAAAAAGTAGAATCAGCAGTCAGGAGCATGGTCAGACAGATAGAGGTTAGAAACAAGAATCTTGTACAAGCGACAAGTAGAATCAGCAGTCAGGAGCATGCTCAGACAGATAGAGGTTAGAAACAAGAATCTTATACAAGCGACAAGTAGAATCAGCAGTCAGGAGCATGGTCAGACAGATAGAGGTTAGAAACAAGAATCTTGTACAAGTGACAAGTAGAATCAGCAGTCAGGAGCATGGTCAGACTGAGGTTAGAAACAAGAATCTTGTACAAGCTACAAGTAGAATCAGCAGTCAGGAGCATGGTCAGACTGAGGTTAGAAACAAGAATCTTGTACAAGCTACAAGTAGAATCAGCAGTCAGGAGCATGGTGAGACAGATAGAGGTTAGAAACAAGAATCTTATACAGGTGACAAGTAGAATCAGCAGTGAGGAGCATGGTCAGACTGATAGAGGTTAGAAAGAAGAATATTGTACAAGTGACAAGTAGAATCATCAGTCAGGAGCATGGTCAGACAGATAGAGGTTAGAAACAAGAATCTTGTACAAGTGACAAGTAGAATCATCAGTCAGGAGCATGGTCAGACAGATAGAGGTTAGAAACAAGAATATTGTACAAGCGACAAGTAGAATCAGCAGTCAGGAGCATGGTCAGACTGATAGAGGTTAGAAACAAGATTATTGTACAAGTGACAAGTAGAATCATCAGTCAGGAGCATGGTCAGACTGATAGAGGTTAGAAACAAGAATATTGTACAAGTGACAAGTAGAATCATCAGTCAGGAGCATGGTCAGACAGATAGAGGTTAGAAACAAGAATCTTGTACAAGCGACAAGTAGAATCAGCAGTCAGGAGCATGGTCAGACAGATAGAGGTTAGAAACAAGAATCTTATACAAGCGACAAGTAGAATCAGCAGTCAGCAGCATGGTCAGACAGATAGAGGTTAGAAACAAGAATCTTATACAAGCGACAAGTAGAATTAGCAGTCAGGAGCATGGTCAGACAGATAGAGGTTAGAAACAAGAATCTTGTACAAGCGACAAGTAGAATCAGCAGTCAGGAGCATGGTCAGACAGATAGAGGTTAGAAACAAGAATCTTGTACAAGCAAAAAGTAGAATCAGCAGTCAGGAGCATGGTCAGACTGATAGAGGTTAGAAACAAGAACATTGTACAAGCGACAAGTAGAATCAGCAGTCAGGAGCATGGTCAGACTGATAGAGGTAAAAAATAAGAATCTTGTACAAGTGACAAGTAGAATCAGCAGTCAGGAGCATGGTCAGACAGATAGAGGTTAGAAACCAGAATCTTGTACAAGCGACAAGTAGAATCAGCAGTCAGGAGCATAGTCAGACAGATAGAGGTAATAAACAAGAATCTTGTACAAGTGACAAGTAGAATCAGCAGTCAGGAGCATGGTCAGACAGATAGAGGTTAGAAACAAGAATCTTGTACAAGTGACAAGTAGAATCAGCAGTCAGGAGCATGGTCAGACAGACAAAGGTAAGAAACAAGAATCTTGTACAAGCGACAAGTAGAATCAGCAGTCAGGAGCATGCTCAGACAGATAGAGGTAAGAAACAAGAATCTTGTACAAGTGACAAGTAGAATCAGCAGTCAGGAGCATGGTCAGACAGATAGATTTTAGAAACAAGAATCTTGTACAAGCGACAAGTAGAATCAGCAGTCAGGAGCATGGTCAGACAGATAGAGGTAAGAAACAAGAATCTTGTACAAGTGACAAGTAGAATCAGCAGTCAGGAGCATGGTCAGAATGATAGAGGTAAGAATCAAGAATCTTGTACAAGTGACAAGTAGAATTAGCAGTCAGGAGCATGGTCAGACAGATAGATTTTAGAAACAAGAATCTTGTACAAGCGACAAGTAGAATCAGCAGTCTGGAGCATGGTCAGACAGATAGAGGTAAGAAACAAGAATCTTGTACAAGTGACAAGTAGAATCAGCAGTCAAGAGCATGGTCAGACAGATAGAGGTTTGAAACAAGAATCTTGTACAAGTGACAAGTAGAATCAGCAGTCAGGAGCATGGTCAGACAGATAGAGGTTAGAAACAAGAATCTTGTACAAGCGACAAGTAGAATCAGCAGTCAGGAGCATGGTCAGACTGATAGAGGTAAAAATTAAGAATCTTGTACAAGTGACAAGTAGAATCAGCAGTCAGGAGCATGGTCAGACAGATAGAGGTTAGAAACCAGAATCTTGTACAAGCGACAAGTAGAATCAGCAGTCAGGAGCATGGTCAGGCAGATAGAGGTAAGAAATAAAAATCTTGTACAAGTGACAAGTAGAATCAGCAGTCAGGAGCATGGTCAGACTGATAGAGCTTAGAAACAAGAATCTTGTACAAGCGACAAGAAGAATCAGCAGTCAGGAGCATGGTTAGACTTAGACTGATAGAGGTTAGAAACAAGAATCTTGTACAAGCGACAAGTAGAATCAGCAGTCAGGAGCATGGTCAGACTGATAGAGGTTAGAAACAAGAATCTTGTACAGGTGACAAGTAGAATCAGTAGTCAGGAGCATGGTCAGACAGATAGAGGTTAGAAACAAGGCTCTTGTACAAACGACAAGTAGAATCAGCAGTCAGGAGCATGGTCAGACAGATAGAGGTAAGAAACAAGAATCTTGTACAAGCGACAAGTAGAATCAGCAGTCAGGAGCATGGTCAGAGAGATAGAGGTAAGAAACAAGAATCTTGTACAAGCGACAAGTAGAATCAGCAGTCAGGAGCATGGTCAGACAGATAGAGGTAAGAAACAAGAATCTTGTACAAGTGACAAGTAGAATCAGCAGTCAGGAGCATGGTCAGACAGATAGAGGTTAGAAACAAGAATCTTGTACAAGTGACAAGTAGAATCAGAAGTCAGGGGCATGGTCAGACAGATAGAGGTTAGAAACAAGAATCTTGTACAAGTGACAAGTAGAATCAGCAGTCAGGAGCAGGGTCAGACAGATAGAGGTTAGAAACAGCAATCTTGTACAAGTGACAAGTAGAATCAGCAGTCAGGAGCATGCTCAGACTGATAGAGGTTAGAAACAAGAATCTTGTACAAGTGACAAGTAGAATCCGCAGTCAGGAGCATGGTCAGATTGGTAGAGGTTAGAAACAAGAATATTGTACAAGCGACAAGTAGAATCAGCAGTGAGGAGCATGGTCAGACAGGTAGAGGTTAGAAACAAGAATCTTGTACAAGTGACAAGTAGAATCAGCAGTGAGGAGCATGGTCAGACAGACAGAGGTTAGAAACAAGAGTCTTGTACAAGCGACAAGTAGGATCAGCAGTCAGGAGCATGGTCAGACTGATAGAGGTTAGAAACAAGAATCTTATACAAGAGACAAGTAGAATCAGCAGTCAGGAGCATGGTCAGACAGACAGAGGTTAGAAACAAGAGTCTTGTACAAGCGACAAGTAGAATCAGCAGTCAGGAGTATGGTCAGAGAGATAGAGGTTAGAAACAAGAATCTTGTACAAGCGACAAGTAGAATCAGCAGTCAGGAGCATGGTCAGACTGATAGAGGTTAGAAACAAGAATCTTGGACAAGTAGAATCAGCAGTCAGGAGCATGGTCAGACTGATAGAGCTTAGAAACAAGAATCTTGTACAAGCGACAAGAAGAATCAGCAGTCAGGAGCATGGTTAGACTTAGACTGATAGAGGTTAGAAACAAGAATCTTGTACAAGCGACAAGTAGAATCAGCAGTCAGGAGCATGGTCAGACTGATAGAGGTTAGAAACAAGAATCTTGTACAGGTGACAAGTAGAATCAGTAGTCAGGAGCATGGTCAGACAGATAGAGGTTAGAAACAAGGCTCTTGTACAAACGACAAGTAGAATCAGCAGTCAGGAGCATGGTCAGACAGATAGAGGTAAGAAACAAGAATCTTGTACAAGCGACAAGTAGAATCAGCAGTCAGGAGCATGGTCAGAGAGATAGAGGTAAGAAACAAGAATCTTGTACAAGCGACAAGTAGAATCAGCAGTCAGGAGCATGGTCAGACAGATAGAGGTAAGAAACAAGAATCTTGTACAAGTGACAAGTAGAATCAGCAGTCAGGAGCATGGTCAGACAGATAGAGGTTAGAAACAAGAATCTTGTACAAGTGACAAGTAGAATCAGAAGTCAGGGGCATGGTCAGACAGATAGAGGTTAGAAACAAGAATCTTGTACAAGTGACAAGTAGAATCAGCAGTCAGGAGCAGGGTCAGACAGATAGAGGTTAGAAACAGCAATCTTGTACAAGTGACAAGTAGAATCAGCAGTCAGGAGCATGCTCAGACTGATAGAGGTTAGAAACAAGAATCTTGTACAAGTGACAAGTAGAATCCGCAGTCAGGAGCATGGTCAGATTGGTAGAGGTTAGAAACAAGAATATTGTACAAGCGACAAGTAGAATCAGCAGTGAGGAGCATGGTCAGACAGGTAGAGGTTAGAAACAAGAATCTTGTACAAGTGACAAGTAGAATCAGCAGTGAGGAGCATGGTCAGACAGACAGAGGTTAGAAACAAGAGTCTTGTACAAGCGACAAGTAGGATCAGCAGTCAGGAGCATGGTCAGACTGATAGAGGTTAGAAACAAGAATCTTATACAAGAGACAAGTAGAATCAGCAGTCAGGAGCATGGTCAGACAGACAGAGGTTAGAAACAAGAGTCTTGTACAAGCGACAAGTAGAATCAGCAGTCAGGAGTATGGTCAGAGAGATAGAGGTTAGAAACAAGAATCTTGTACAAGCGACAAGTAGAATCAGCAGTCAGGAGCATGGTCAGACTGATAGAGGTTAGAAACAAGAATCTTGGACAAGTAGGATCAGCAGTCAGGAGCATGGTCAGACTGATAGAGGTTAGAAACAAGAATACTGTACAAGTTACAAGTAGGATCAGCAGTCAGGAGCATGGTCAGACAGATAGAGGTTAGAAACAAGAATCTTGTACAAGCGACAAGTAGGATCAGCAGTCAGGAGCATGGTCAGACTGATAGAGGTTAGAAACAAGAATCTTGTACAAGCGACAAGTAGAATCAGCAGTCAGGAGCATGGTCAGACAGATAGAGTTTAGAAACAAGAATATTGTACAAGCGACAAGTAGAATCAGCAGACAGGAGCATGCTCAGACTGATAGAGGTTAGAAACAAGAATCTTGTACAAGCGACAAGTGGAATCAGCAGTCAGGAGCATGGTCAGACAGATAGAGGTTAGAAACAAGAATCTTGTACAAGCGACAAGTAGAATCAGCATTCAGGAGCATGGTCAGACTGATAGAGGTTAGAAACAAGAATATTGTACAATTGACAAGTAGGATCAGCAGTCAGGAGCATGGTCAGACTGATAGAGGTTAGAAACAAGAATATTGTACAAGTGACAAGTAGAATCATCAGTCAGGAGCATGGTCAGACTGATAGAGGTTAGCAACAAGAATATTGTACAAGTGACAAGTAGGATCAGCAGTCAGGAGCATGCTCAGACTGATAGAGGTTAGAAACAAGAATCTTGTACAAGCGACAAGTAGAATCAGCAGTCAGGAGCATGGTCAGACTGATAGAGGTAAGAAACAATCAGGTCACTAAACACAATCTGCAGATAAGTTCATCTTCAAGAATCAAGCAAATGTCAGACGTGGATAATCAAACAAAATATAGCACTCTGTATGGCTACAATAAAAATGAGCATCAAAATATAGCAACAAATTAAACAAATCATTATGACAGATGTGATTTTATTATTTATTGTGAGAAATCTGGTAAGCTGAATAAAAAGCGTTTATACTGAGATTAATTTGTATAAATGCCTTTTACAATTGTTTTGTTGATGATTTATGTATTTGATTAATAAATCACAACAGCAATGTTTTTATTGTTTAAACTAGTGATGTGGAAGTGTGTTATCAGGCATTTGTAATTAAGGGGTGATCATCGCTCATTGTTTGAAATTTTGTACTTGTATACATTTTTTGTTAAATGCGCTATTACAATATTCATATTTAATAAAGTGTCATACTGTTTATTTACTTTAAATATTTTACTTTCTTTACATAGAGGAATATGTTCTTTGTATTTATTTATAAATAGATATTCCAATATATATATATATATATATATATATATATATATATATATATATATATGTATATGTATATATATATAGTGAAGATTGGAGTAGCCGTGTTAGTCCAGTAGATAGATGCTCAAAAAACAAAGTATTGCAGTATGCAGTGATACCTTTTTTATTGGACTAACAATATTTAAAAGACAAGCTTTCGAGAGTTTTCCTCTCTTCCTCAGGTCTGAAGCAATACTGATCATTCTGATATAGATACACATCACATACAACAAATGGAAGGGAGGAAGGGGGGTGAGAGGGGGGGTCATAAAAGCAGAGAATGTGTCTGAAGGAGAAAATAGCTGAGAATAGCCAGAAAGAATAAATAAACAGAGGAGAGTAAATAGGTCAGATGAGAGGAAAAACAAAAAGGAAAAAGAAACCAATATAGGACAATAAGATGAGAGATTATAGAAAGTTATGGTAGTGTGTGAGAAAGCCAGAGTCTACATTAAGTCCTTCATTTCTGGTATTGAAATGTGTGATCATTTTCATCTCAAACGTCTTTCGTTCATGAGAGTCTTTGAAATTCCCTTTAACCCCTTAGTGACCAGAGCACTTTTCCATTTTCTGTCCGTTTGGGACCAAGGCTATTTTTACATTTCTGCGGTGTTTGTGTTTAGCTGAAATTTTCCTCTTACTCATTTACTGTACCCACACATATTATATACCGTTTTTCTCGCCATTAAATGGACTTTCTAAAAATACCATTATTTTCATCATATCTTATCATTTACTATAAAATTTTTTATAAAATATGAGGAAAAATGGAAAAAAACACACTTTTTCTAACTTTGAACCCCAAAATCTGTTACATATCTACAACCACCAAAAAACACCCATGCTAAATTGTTTCTAAATTTTGTCCTGAGTTTAGAAATACCCAATGTTTACATCTTCTTTGCTTTTTTTGTAACTTATAGGGCCATAAATACAAGTAGCACTTTGCTATTTTCAAACCATTTTTTTTCAAAATTAACGCTAGTTACATTAGAACACTAATATCTTTCAGGAATCCCTGAATATCCATTGACATGTATATATTTTTTTTTAGAAGACATCCCAAATTATTGATCTAGGCCCATTTTGGTATATTTCATGCCACCATTTCACCGCCAAATGCGATCAAATACAAAAAATTGTTCACTTTTTCACAAATTTTTTCACAAACTTTCAGTTTCTCACTGAAATTATTTACATACTGCTTGTGCAATTATGGCATAAATGGTTGTAAATTATTCTCTGGGATCCCCTTTGTTCAGAAATAGCAGACATATATGGCTTTGGCATTGCTTTTTGGTAATTAGAAGGCCGCTAAATGCCACTGCGCACCACACGTGTATTATGCCCAGCAGTGAAGGGGTTAATTAGGGAGCATGTAAGGAGCTTTTTGGGGTAATTTTAGCTTTAGTGTAGTGTAGTAGACAACCCCAAGTATTGATCTAGGCCCATTTTGGTATATTTCATGCCACCATTTCACCGCCAAATGCGATCAAATTAAAAAAAACGTAAAATTTTTCACAATTTTAGGTTTCTCACTGAAATAATTTACAAACAGCTTGTGCAATTATGGCACAAATGGTTGTAAATGCTTCTCTGGGATCCCCTTTGTTCAGAAATAGCAGACATATATGACTTTGGAGTTGCTTTTTGGTAATTAGAATGCTGCTAAATGGCGCTGCGCATCACACGTGTATTATGGCTAGCAGTGAAGGGGTTAATTAGGTAGCTTGTAGGGAGCTTGCAGGGTTAATTTTAGCTTTAGTGTAAAGATCAGCCTCCCACCTGAAACATCAGACCCCCTGATCCCTCCCAAACATCTCTCTTCCCTCCCCTACCCCACAAATGTCCCCGCCATCTTAAGTACTGGCAGAAACTCTGCCAGTACTAAAATAAAAGGTATATTTGGGCTTTTTTGTGCATTTTTTGTTAGCATATTTACATATGCTTCTGTGTAGGGATCCCCCTTAGCCCCCAACCTCACTGATCCCCCACTAAACAGCTCTCTAACCCTCCCCCTCTGACTTAATGTGCGCCATCTTGGGTACTGGCAGCTGTCTGCCAGTACCCAGTTTAGTGAAAAAAAATGCTTTTTTTTTAATAAAATATGTCCCTTTTCTGTAGTGTAGCTTTCCCCCCCCGCCCAAGACCAACCCCCCACCCCTTCCAGATCCCTTAGATGGTTTTAAAAAAAAGTTTTTTTTTGTTTTTTTTTACTTTTCCTTTTCTACTTTTCTGTAGTGTAGCGGTTCCCACCCGCTCCCGCCCCGTGCACGCGCCCGCCCGCCACCCCCCGTGCACGCGCGCGCGCCCGTGCGCGCCCCCGACGATCCCGATCCCGCCCCCCGTGACGTCACGCGCAACACCGATGGCCGCCCACCCGCCTCCCAATTCGGCTCCCACCCACCAACGATACCGGCCATCGATGTCCGGTGCAGAGAGGGCCACAGAGTGGCTCTCTCTGCATCGGATGGCCATGTATGGTTATTGCAGGATGCCTCCATATCGAGGCATCACTGCAATAACCGGAAAGCAGCTGGAAGCGAGCAGGATCGCTTCCAGCTGCTTTCCACACCGAGGACGTGCAGGGTACGTCCTCAGGCGTTAACTGCCTTTTTTTTGAGGACGTACCCTGCACGTCCTCGGTCATTAAGGGGTTAAGAATATATGCTGAGAATCTCTGCAGACAGACTAGTGAGAAACTACGCAACAACCTAATTCACCAACTATATGACAGAAAACAAAAAATACTCTGTCATAAGCAGTCCTTATTTCAAGATCTTAAACAGGTTACACCTGAAATTCCCTTTAAGAATTTTAATCCTGAGGTTAAGGATGGAGTGACCAGTCTGGGTGAAGTGATGACCAACAGGGGTACAATATTCATTTTCCTTGTGGTTTTTGATCGAGTGTCTGTGTAGATTCATTCTGAGATGCAGCTTTAGGCCAGTTTCTCCAATGTAGCAACCTCTGTCACACGCTGTACACTGTATCATGTACACCACATTAGCAGATGAGCACGAATAGGATCCCTTAATATTGTATGACGCGTTGTTGTATCTGGCTGTGTTGTTGTCACATATATGTTGACACAGTTTGCAGAGTGATTTGTTGCATCGTGCAGTGCCATTCTGTGTGGGCTTCTGTTCTGTGGTTAATTTGCTGCGGACCAATCTCTGTCTCAGGTTAGGCGGTTGTTTGAATGCTAGTATGGGGGGTTCAGGAAATATTTTTTTGAGTGTGGGGTCCTCTGAAATTAGTGGTTGTAGATCTTGCACCTTGTGCAGCTTTCTTTATACATAGGAGGAGTATTGCCCATGGGGGCGGACCGCACTAACCTGATTCGGCGCCATCATTGGCTCAGATTGGCAACTGTGTGACACCTCTGACAATAGCATGCGGTTATTGGCAGATGGTCTGTGGGCTTGTCTACTATTGTTTACTTACCGATTTTTGGGACATAAGGTTTCCGATCAGTTCTTTTGTGGGTGAACAGAACTCACACGGCTGCATCCTTTATTTATTTATTTTCCCTCAAATAGGGGAGGAATTATTATTTCTGTTGGTAGCGAGTGTGTATGGGTCCATGCCCGCTGGTGCAGTATGCGGTACTTAAGAGTTATTAAGGAAGTTTTGTTTGACAACTTAGGAGACCTGGCCCTCCTTCATTGTGACTGTTAGATTTTAGCATTGCTCACATAGCGCTAGTCACTCTAGTCCCCTTCGTTACTTTAAGGCTTTCACAGTAAGGCTGTGGATATGTCATACTTGAGGTTGTCTTGATTTGATTGGCTGTAAGATGGGTGTGTGTGGCACTCTGTTGTTTGATTGGTGGAAATTCGTAGGGAGAGATTGTGTCTTTCTCACAGGAAACTGTATATTGGGTTTATGAGTATAAGTTTAGTATTTAAGGTTTATGTCAATATACCTTTGCGGCCCAAAGGGATAATCTTTTATACACTTTTTATACACTTTATTTCACGCTGCACTTTTTACATTTTTGCTTCAGCCTATCTGGTTGGTTCTCTTTTCAGTACTATCCTATCAGGGGGTTTGTTTCTCCTGTCTTTTCACAACTCGTGCACAGATTGGATCAATGATTAGGGGAGGGTTCTATTCACCTTTAAATCTTTGCCACTTTTGTATTGTTGTTTGTCAGAGGAAGGGACTGTTTGGTGTCCCGAAACGTCACAATAAAAATTATTTATTTACACAGATGGCTAAAGTCCAGTGAGTGCTTATTCATCATTGCATCTATGGATATTTTTTACAGCACCCTGGCAGTTGAACATGGATGGTGAGAGTGCATGCACCTACAAACTGAATATATATATATATATATATATATATACCTCTATATAAACTCCTCTCTCTCTCTCTCTCTCTCTCTCTCTCTCTCTCTATATATATATATATATATATATATATATATATATGTACAGATATATATTTTAGCAAAAAAACATCAGATACATGTAGAAATATATTTTTCTGTATAAATAGAACATATTCTGCTGTGTGAAGAACATTGGGATATGAAATATTAATATTTTCATATCAGGTTAGCGCACTTGAGACTATGCAGTCAGGTTTGCACGCAAGAGTGCAAATTAGTGTTTTTTTCTCCTTTGACTTCTATGGGCGAATACGTTAATGCGTTCGCCATATTCTAACCGGCTTTTTGTGCACATCGGCTCAGCACGTGATTGAAAACTTTTTACTTTTATCTTGTAATATGAGCGCTTCCAGACACACACAAAAAACTTACTTCTAGCTAGCTAGCTTCGAGTTAGTTGGCGAGCGTTAAATACAACTCTACAAGTTTTGCATATTTCTTATATTGTTTGACTTCATTTTTAAACTTATAAATACATCTGATACTTGTTTTGTTTAAAAAGGTAGCTTTCTGCAAAAATAGCTTTTCTATGTTGCCTTTGTATTTTTAGGGCATGTATGTTGGCTTCTGAAAATTGGAGTGCTTGATACATGGGGGCCGATTTATTAACGACCGAACGTGTCCCAATGTTTCTTAAGACCGCTGCTCTTTAACTTGCAGGCCTCCTCTGAGGCTGCAGACATCAATCTGTCCGATCTCATATGATCGGGTTGATTGACACCCCCTGCTAGCGGCCGATTGGCCGCCAATCTGCAGAGGGCGTCATTGCACAAGCAGTTCACCAGAACTGCTTGTGCAATGTTAAATGCAGACAGCGTATGCTGTCGGCATTCAGTGATGTCGGGCGGACATGATCGCTACAGCGGATCATGTCCGTCCGAATGTTAATAAATCCACCCCATGGCACCTAAGAGAAAGAAGCAGTGCTCTAACAAGATCCATATTTCCAAAGCCAATGCCCTTGTCTTTATGGGATATCTATGTAGCAGCCACTCCTAGATGTGTGTTATGAAGCATTCATTTAAAACTTTGTTTGGCTGGCTCTGGCTGTTTCTAACAGGAAATAGGAGTTAGTGTATTGTGTTAGCAACAATTGAAAATAAGACTGTCATCTGGTCTTCTGTTCCACACTGTCTGTGTGTTTTTCATTTTGGCTGGTAACTTTATGGGTTGTTAAGGTATGGTAAGTACATTACTATGGGAGTGACCACACTAGGCCTTTTATAGGAAACCCCAAAATTTGATTTCATGATTTGGATAGAACATTCAATTTTAAATAACTTTTCAATTTACTTCTATTATCAAATTTGCTTCATTCTCTTGTTATCCTTTGCTGAAGGAACAGCACGGCACTACTGGCAGTTAGCTGAACACATCTAGTTAGCCAATCACAAGAGACAAATGTGTGCAGGCACCAATCAGCAGCTAGCTCCCACTAGTGTACGATATGTGCATATTCTTTTTCAACAAGGGATACCAAGAGAACGAAGCACATTTGAAAATAGAAGTAATTTTTTTAAATGTCTTAAAATGACGTGCTCTATCTGAATCATGCAAGTTCCATTTTGACTTTCCTATCCCTTAAGGTGACTCCACAGATGAGTCAAGAGATTAAAAAATCATTGCAACCCACATTATTGTAGAAATGTTGCTGTACCTGGGCCACTGGATTATACTTGCCACCCTGGGCCCAGTGTTTTAAGCGGAATAGTAGTGCCGCTTCTATGTTGATTTACAGCCTAAAAGACTGATATATGAAGAATTTAAAGGGACATGAAACCCAAACATTTTCTTTCTTAATTCAGATAGAGCATACGATTTCAACAACTTTCTATCATCAAATTTTCTTCAATCTTTTGGTATCTTTTGATCAAAAGCAGGGTCTTAAGCTCAGGAGCGTGCACATGTCTGGAGCACTATATAGCAGCAGTTTTGCAAGAATGATATCCATTTGCAAGAGCACTAGATTGCAGCACTATTTACTGTCATGTAGTATTACAGACACATACCTAGGTATCTCTTTAGCAAACAATACCATAGAAACTAAGCAAACTTGATAAAAAAAAGTAAATTTGAATCTTTTGAAAAAAATTTGCTCAGTCTTAATCACAAAATTATTTTTTTTGTTTCATATCCCTTTAATAATATTTTATTAAGGAAGCAAAGTTAAAAAAGATAAGGGTATTTAACTAACTTTAATCCACAGTTCCACCCCCACCATCACACAACTAGGGAATGTGAACACCTTTTAATCAGTGAACAGCTGCATCCTAGGGGAACAAGTGACCTTTAATTTGGAGGGGACCCCGCCACAACCTAAATAATGTTATTAACCCCTATCCCCCCCACTCCTGGACCCCTCCGCAACTAAATAAATGTATTAACCCCTAAACCCCTGGCCTCCCACATCACTACCACTTACTAAACCTACTAACCCCTAAACCGCCAGCCCCCTACATCGCCATAAACTAAATTAAGCTATTAACCCCTAAACCTAACAACCCGCTAACTTTACATTAGATATTAACTCATCCCTATCTTATAATAAATTTAAACTTACATTTAGAATTAAAATAAACTATATTAAACTATTAATTAACCTACCCTAACTATTATACTAAAATTACATTAAACTACATTAAACTATTAATTAATCTGGGTTGAAATAAAGAGTGGGGGGAAAAATCCTAAAAAAATATTACTAGGAACATGCTACAAGCCTCCCAACATTAGTGACCCGGAGGAAACTCAACTATTTATCCAAATAGGTAAGGCTGCTAATAACAGTGCTGTAATTATGGGAGATTTTAACTACCCTGATATAAACTGGGCCAATGAAACTAGTAATTCAGCTAAGGGGGATAGATTTTTAAATGTTCTCAGGGATAACTTCTTGTCACAATTAATAGAGGAGCCAACTAAGAGTAAAGCTATATTGGATTTAGTGCTATCAAACAATACAGATATAATATCAAACATAGAAGTTAAAGAACATTTGGGTAACAGTGATCATAACATGGTCACATTTGAAATCTATTTTCAAATGCAGTGTTTTAAAGGCTTAACTAAGACTTTTAATTTCAAGAAAGTAAAATTCAACGATTTATGGAAATCATTAAATAATATAAATTGGGACAATGTATTTTCTAATAAAAATACAGAGAATAAATGCATAATATTTAAAAATGTGTTAAATAAATATACATATCAACACATACCATATGGTTATAAAAGTAAAAATAAAAAAACAAAGCCGTTATGGCTAAATAAAAATGTGTTAAGAGAAATTAGGAAAAAACGTAGGGCATTTAAATTATTAAAAGAAAATAGTACAGACTCAGCATATAATATTTATAAGGAATGTAACAAAGCATGCAAAAAAGCAATCAAATTAGCCAAAATTGAAAATGAAAAATTAATTGCTAAGGATTCTAAGTCTAACCCTAAAAGGTTCTTTAAGTACATAAATAGCAAAAAATCTAAGAAGGATAATATAGGTACATTAAAATGCGTGGAGGGTAGCATGATAAATAATGACAGGGAGAAGGCTGAGGTACTAAACCAGATTTTTTCCTCAGTATACACAAGAGAGGAACCATTGAATGATACTTTGGAACAGAATAGAACATGCCAGTCCATACCACTAACTGGGTTTTGTTTAGAGGATATCAGGAAAAAACTGGAAAATATTAAGGTAAATAAAACTCCAGGCCCAGATGGAATACACCCATGGGTGTTAAGGGAACTTAGCACTGTTATAGACAAACCTTTACTCTTAATTTTTCAAGACTCATTATCCTCAGGCATGGTACCCCAGGATTGGCGTAAAGCTGATGTGGTGCCACTCTTCAAAAAGGGAAGCAGGGATGATCCAGGAAGCTATAGACCAGTTAGTCTGACATCAATAGTGGGGAAGATATTTGAAGGGATTATAAGGGATTATATTGATGAGCATATTCGTGTAAACAAGATTATGAGTTCTAATCAGCATGGCTTTAGGAGAAATAGATCATGTCAAACTAATCTAATTCGATTCTACGAGGAAGTAAGTAAAAATATAGATAAAGGGGAATCAGTGAATGTGATATACTTAGATTTTGCAAAGGCATTTGATACAGTGCCACATGAGAGATTAATGCACAAAATTAAGGGACTGGGAATAGCTGAAAATGTTAGCTCATGGATAAATAACTGGATAAAAGATAGGGAGCAACGAGTAGTAGTAAATGGATCATACTCAGATTGGACAAAGGTAATCAGTGGCGTCCCCCAGGGATCAGTACTGGGCCCTGTTCTTTTTAATATTTTTATAAATGACTTGGAGCAAGGATTAAATAGCGACATCTCTATTTTTGCAGATGATACTAAGTTAAGTAAGGTCATAAGGTCAGAGCAGGACAAACTGTCTTTACAAAGGGATTTGCTAAAATTAGAACTATGGGCAAGTGAATGGAAAATGAGATTTAATACGGAAAAATGCAAGGTTCTACATTTTGGAAGTAAAAATAAGCAGGCTACGTATTTTTTAAATGGGACAAGACTTAGCCAAACTCAGGAGGAAAGGGATTTGGGAGTAGTAATAGATAACAAGCTAAAGATGGGTGCACAATGCAGGGCAGCGGCTTCAAAGGCTAATAAGATACTAGCATGTATTAAAAGAGGCATTGATTCAAGGGAGGAAAGCATAATTCTGTCATTATATAAAGCCCTGGTAAGACCTCACCTTGAGTTTGGAGTGCAGTTCTGGGGACCAATTGCTAAAAAAGATATTGCAGAACTAGAAAAAGTTCAGAGAAGGGCCACAAAGCTAATAAGGGGATTGGAGAAATTGACCTATGAGGAGAGGCTAGCCAAACTGGGTCTGTTTTCTTTAGAAAAAAGGCGCTTGAGAGGTGACATGATTACTTTATATAAATATATTCAAGGCCCATATACAGAGATGGCAGAAGCTCTGTTTATTCCAAGAAAATTGTTTCTGACAAGAGGTCATAATTTAAGGTTGGAGGAAAGGAGATTAAATCTCCTGCAACAGAGCAATAAAATTGTGGAACTCATTACCAAAGGAGGTAGTGAATGCCAATACCATAGATACATTTAAAAATAGTCTGGATAAGTTTCTGTATACAAACAAAATTCATGGATATGATTGCTAGTATTAAATGGGTCACATTTTAATGGGGTTATTTAAGCTTAACTGGAGCTTTTTTTAAGTATTTTAGATTTGTATAGGTTGAACTCGATGGACTTCAGTCTTTTTTCAACCTTATCTACTATGTATCTACTATGTTACTAATCTACACTAACTATTATACTAAAATTACATGAAACTATAATAAACTATTAATTAACCTACCCTAACTATTATACTAAAATGAAATTAAACTATATTAAACTATTAATTAACTTACCTTAACTATTATACTAAAATTACATGAAACTATAATAAAGTATTAATTAACCTACCCTAACTATTATACTAAAATTTAAATAAACTATATTAAACTGTTAATTAACCTACTCTAACTGTTATACTTCAATTACATTAAACTAATAATTAAATGAACTATATTACATATTTAAAAACCTAACCCTACTCAAGTTATTTAAATCTACAATTAAATATTACTGTTACAAACAAATAACAACTAAGTTACACAAAATAAAAAACACTGGACTTCCGGTGGGCGGGCGAACTGACTAGCCGCAAGACGAAGGAGCTCCGCTACATCTCTTGCTGAAATACTAAGGCAGTCGGCGATTGAGCCCGAGCAAAAAACCCTTAGCCTTAACAGGTGACCACTGCACCTTGCCTGGCATCTTAAACTGTGGGAGCCCCCAAAAACGGCTTCCCCACCGGCAGGCTACCGACTACCGAAAAGAGCCGCGCTTAGGAGCGGCAGAAGACATAGGACGAAAGTAGTGTCCTCGCAGCCCTCTGGCCTTACCTACTCTGCCGCATCAGAAACTACACAGGCGAACCAGACTGTATCACAGCGGTATCACAGCGGTAAGGTGGAAGGGAGCATCGCACACACTGACCCTTGGTGCGCCCGCCATTTTGCCCCCAATCAGTCTACGCAGCTGCAATCTTTCCCCTATCTGAGCACACTGGAATACAGCACATAACTAAGGTGCATCTTGGAAGGGGACATTGATGATACTTTAGCACTAACATAGAGCCTGAGGGTCAGGAGAGGAGGGTCACACAATAGTGCCGCTGGGGACATTTTTTCTAACTTACTGCCAGGGACAGGCCTGACTGAAGCGCGCCACCGTAGTACAAAGTGGCAAGAACACCAATACTCATAAGGCTCTCCTCATAACTATCAGCGCTCCAGCCACTTTCCTGGGGTATACACCAGGCCTAACCTCTAGCTTTCAGTGAGGTCCCCTATATAGACATTACAGCCTAACGCTCTCAGTCACACGATCCTACACCATACTTCCTCCATCACTGGTATAACTATAACAGCAAAGCACAGGACTGAGCCGCTGTACCCCCCCCCCCCCAGGCTGCCACTTATTTCTGCAGCTACTGACCCCCCCTGAAAAATCTGACACATTGGAAAACTACAGCTTCATTGCCAAGACGTTTTTTGAAGCACACTTATCGAATATTGTTGTGGGGTGAAGCGACCACTAGGCTGCCTGCGCTTTCAGAACAGGGACCCGTTCCCACGTGGTCTAGGCCTCAGACCTCCCTAAGGCTGCAGAGAATCACAGTAATCAGAGTCAGCAAGAAACAAATATTAACCCTACACGCTACAACTGTCAGCGGACCTAACAGATGTCCACCACCCCATCAGGGGGAAGATTACTGCCCTTACACTCCACATATGGAACTTTGGCACTAACTTTTCTAACACAAGAGGAAAAAACTTGCAATCAAGGGGCATAGTGTTGCTTGGCGAGTAAGAGAGACAAAGTTTTTCCTGCACGTCCTGTCCAAACATAACAAACCAGATATATTGCAATATTCTCTGCTGCTGCAGTGGCAGCTGCGTATCCTAACGCAAAACACTCTCTATGACCACGTATAGAAAGAAGGTAAAGAATATCATCCCTTATGAAAGTCAACAAATATTTCAAGGTATCAGCATCACAGGCTATACCCATCATGTCTGGTAGGCAAAAAGCAGCAGACAAGACTAAGAAGCATGTTGCAGAAATCCACCAGGATCCTCCCTCCCCCATCCAAAGGGACTTTAATCCTGACCCACCTCCTGACCTACTCCAAGACCTCAAGGCCTTTTTTCTGCCTAAGATGGAAACACTGCAGGCAGGAATGGACACCCTCACCACGGAGATCCGGCAATATGCCAATAGATTACAACATGCAGAGCAAAGGATATCTGATGTGGAGGACTCTCAACAAACATCCACTCTGGCCATACAACGCCTAGAACGTCACAACTCCACATTGCAAGACAAGTTAGACGATCTCGAAAATAGATCCCGCCGCAACAACCTGAGGATTGTGGGGGTCCCCGAGTCAATTAAAAATAAAGACTTACTTGAATTCACAGCCTATACCTTGCCTAAATTATTGAAAATGGACCAGGAGACTATGCCGCTTGATATCGAAAGGGCACACAGAATAGGCCCAGAATCCCTCCCATCCAAGCCTAACCAGAGACCACGACAGGTCATCTTCAAACTGCTCAGATACCAAGAGAAAATGACACTCCTAAAGGCATATCGATCTACACCTGACCTTCTCTACGAAGGCCACAAACTCCTCATCTTTCAAGACTTCTCTGCTGAGGTGGCTAGAAAGCGGAAAGAGTTCGCACCCCTCTGTTCCAAGCTACACTCCATGGGACGGCAAGCCTCACTGTTATACCCGGCCAAGCTGAGGCTGATGACACCTGGAGGCCCCAAGTTCTTCTTGAACCCACAACAACTACAAGAATTCCTGGATGCTGAAACCCGTAATGGCGAGGGTTGAAAGAACATTCTGCATACATCCACTCTCTGGCCTCACTTAGTTTGAGGAATGGATGACCTATACCAAAGACTCCTATTACCACCTAACCCAAGGACTAAGCTGTGGGAGGAGCACCCGGATTCCGTTCTGCTGGATACCTGCAGATGCTTCAGACCGTAAGTCGCTAAAGCTCCAGACACACCCCTCTGTACACAACCCTCTTATTTCCCAATTCCCTAACAGTTCTACTACACAACCCACTACTAAATATAGACTCAAGCAGGATCACAATGCACCTATAACTTACACGTCTGTTATACGTCATCTATCAAATACATCTTCCCCTCCCCAACAGTATGGCGCGTCCCCTTAAAATTGTATCTTGGAATGTGGGGGGGATTACCTCCCCAGCCAAGCGTAGCATCATTCTGCACCACCTAGGGCGACTTCAAACTGACATTGCTCTCCTACAGGAGACACGACTCACAGGGGCGGAACATGAGAAACTAAAAAGCAGATGGGTTGATCGAGTCTATTACACCCCTACAGAAGGACGTAAGAGAGGAGTTGCTATACTCGTTAGAAAAGGAATATCAGTACAAATCACCCCTACCACCATAGACCCTAGAGGCAGGTACATCATAGCAAGTCTGCAGATAGATAATCGCACATACACCATATGTAACATCTATGGCCCAAACCAACTCAGACCATCGTTCTGGCGCTCCATTCAGACCCACTTGGCTGCTCTCGCCGACTCTCCCATCCTAATGGGTGGAGACTTCAACCTGGCTCAGGAACTGCCACTAGACCGCAGAACTGACACACACACTAAGAGACAGGAAAAGACTATAGCTAAGACACGGAAAAAAGAAACAGATACCATAGCAACCTTTAAAAACTCACTAGACCTCATAGACGTGTGGCGTTCTCGCAATCCAACCAGGAGAGACTTCACGTGTGCCTCTAAAACACACAGCACTCTCTCGCGCATTGATTACTTCCTGTGTTCGGGCCAGCTACATACACAAATCCCACAGACAGACATTTCAGACATTATAATCTCAGACCATGCGCCCATATGGCTACTACTTGGCCCTAAACCCAACACTTCTACTCAAAAGTCCTGGAGATTCCCTACTTACCTATACCACAACATTGAGTTCAGTAGACACCTAAAAACTCAATGGAAGGAGTACTATACCTTTAACGCCCAACACCTCCTTACCCCAGGGATTTTTTGGGGAGCATCAAAGGCAGTAATGAGGGGACAGATCACCAGCTTTACTGCCCACTACAATGCAAAACGGAAAAAGGTAGAAACTGTCACTACGGCAGAAGTCACAGCTGCTTATAATCAATACCTAGCTCATCCCTCCCCCCAAAGCAGAAACATATTTTACGAGAAAAAGAGACTTAGGGAGGATGCCCTGGCTCAGCAGGATCACTTGTTTCAGACACATAGAAAGGGCCGGTTCTATAGGTTTGGAGATAAAACTGGAAAGCTACTGGCTAACGTAGTGAAAATGGCCAACCCCAAATCCATAATCCCCTCAATCCAAGCGCAGGGGGTGACACACTCAGACACTAAATCCATAATGTCAGAATTCTTAAACTTCTACTCTGCACTTTACACCGCACAGCCATGCACACAGAATGACAAGGAGGAATTCTGGAAACAGATTACTCCTCCCTCTCTTAGCTCAGACAACCTAGACCTCCTCAACGCCCCGATCCATGCGTCCGAGGTATTGATAGCCATAAAATCAGCTAAGTTGGGCAAGACCCCGGGGCCTGACAAAATACCCATTGAATACTATAAGTTACTACAAGCAGAACTTAGCCCACTCCTGGCCCAAACATTTACAGCCTATCTGAAGGGCACAGCTACCCCCCCAATTGACTTTGCAGACGCACTTATGTGTTTAATCCCCAAACCAGGACGAGATCCGACATCCCCTGCCTCCTACAGACCAATAGCGCTCTTGAACAGCGAATACAAACTTTTTACTGCCATACTTGCAAATAGGTTAGCTGCTGTAATAGGGTCAGTCATTCATAAAGATCAGACAGGATTCATGAAACACCGCACCTCAGTCACCAACATACGTAAGACCCTGTCGGTGATAGAGTACTACTGGCAAAGAAAAGACTGTAACAATACTGAATCTGTCGCACTCCCAGAGGCCTGCCTTCTCTCTGTCGACGCGGAAAAGGCGTTCGACAGAGTAGAGTGGGATCACCTCTTGACTACCCTGGGAAAATTCGGTATAGTTGGGGACTTTCGAAGACTCATACAAACGTTATACCATAGCCCCCGCTCTTCAGTGATAGTAAATGGAGAGGTGTCCCAGCCTTTTCTTCTCGGAAGAGGTACTAGGCAGGGATGCCCGCTATCGCCCCTGCTATTCAACCTGGCTATAGAACCCCTAGCTATATATATTAGAAATAAGCTTCCAGCATTACAAGTGGGGCCTCATTCAATGCACCTCTCACTGTATGCCGATGACCTACTTTTATATGTAACCAAGCCCTATGATAACATACCCAAGCTCATCTCCATATTTCAACAATTTGGCACCATTTCAGGCTACAAAGTAAACCTGGATAAATCGGAAATGACATACCTAACTAACAGACTCCCCCCCACACCCATACAAACTACACTCAAAATCACGGATGGCTCCTTCAAGTACCTGGGTATCCTCCTACATGTTAATCCGCATTCAATATACAAACTAAACATCCCCCCAGTGATCAAGCAAGTTTGCTCGCTATTGGCGAGCTGGTCTAAATTACCCATACCCTTGTCAGGGCGAGTGAGTTTAATTAAAATGTTGGCAATGCCCAAATTATTATACCCATTGCAGATGCTTCCCCTCCTATTGACACAGAAGGACCAGAAGAGCATATCTAGTGCTTTCAGTCACTTTGCGTGGAATTCAAAGAAACATAGAATCAGCAGAACAAAGCTAGCACTATCTACTGACAAGGGTGGTCTAAAGCTCCCAAACGTTGAATGGTACAACTGGGCGACGCTGACAAAATTAGTCTTTGATTGGCTAGCACGAACCTCAGTATTTAATGATGAAACCCTCGAAAAATCCCTTGTCTACCCTCTCCACTTAGCCTTCCTCCCACATGCTCCTATTCACACTCTTCCTGCCCAAATCAAAAATAGCATTCTCTTCAGGGATCCGTTACGTGCCTGGGCAAAATTATGCAAGTGGTGGAAGCTCTCCACTGCAACCACTAAGCATCTTCCACTGAGGGGCAACCCTAACTTCCTCCCAGGCATGACTACGCGAATATTCGCCCAGTGGGAGGAGAAGGGACTAGGTGCAATCTCACAGCTGATAAACCCACTCACTAATACACTATTTCCTTTGGCACATCTACAAGATAAATTTGACCTCCCCAGACACAGTACATTTGCATACTTCCAAGCCGCTCACTACACACGTAAGCTCCTCACTGAAGGTCTAGACGTCACAGCGAGATCCCCAATAGATTCCATTTGCTCTCTGACTAAGCAGGGGTCACACTCTATTTCCTACATTTACAGCCTAATTATTGAAAGCAAATCTACTGAGATCATGCAACAGCTGAGTTCCAAATGGTCCTGCTGCACAGGCCTCGACATTAGTGAAGACATTGTATCAAACAGCTTTAAGCTGCTTACTACTAGCACATTAGCAATGCGATATAGGGAGATGCACCTTAAATTCATTCACTTCAGCTACATTACTCCCCACCTTAGAGCCAAATGGGTTCCGGGTGCGGTAGACTCATGTCCTAAATGCTCCCTACCTGATCCGGATATCGTGCATCTGTTCTGGGGCTGCCCTAAAATAACTCAATACTGGAATAAGATACAATTCTGGTTGAACAGGATACATAGCGAGACATCAGTCTTAACAATGCATGACGTCTTCTTTCTCAGGGGACACACACGGAGCGTCCCACAGGACCGCTTCATAAACACCGCCATCCTAATAGCTAGGAAACTAATCCTACGACATTGGGTTTCTAGTAAACCGCCACATATCACACATTTTACTAGCCACTTGCATACACAGCTCTTAATTGAGCAGGCGGACGTTAAGGGAGACCTAGAGAGGAGAATTAAGACCTTTTACAGGAAATGGGAACCCTACCTAATGACCTTACCCGACAGCATCTATACACAGATAATATCACCTTTTGCCAACAGTACATTCATGATGACAGAGAGACTGAGAAGTCAGGACATATAGGAAGGCTAAATACTTCTCAAAAACACTAACCCCCCTCTCCCTCCCCCCCCTCCCCCTCTCTTCTTCCTTCTTTCCTCTCCCCTGCTTCTTCTTTCCTTCTCTTACTCCCTTCACTTTTCTGACTATCCTTACCTCTCCCATGAGACCTTGAAGCGTTGGAGCTAAATCTGTATAGGAAACCGCGACATAACGGGCGGAACGGTCCGGGTGCCTCCTCCCCAGCAAAAAAAACCCAGCGGTCTTGGGGTTTTCGCCTCCTCTCACGGAACATAAAGCTGAATCCTACTGCCCTAATGGAGGGCTTTGTTGTTGTTGAGGTTTTGACTATTTACATTATCTGGAAATGTTTTGTCCCCTTTCCTCCCCGGAGACCACTTATACTAACACTAACCTTCCCGGGAACTTACTTCACTTGTACCGGCTATGGGATGTAAATATAAATCTCCTCATATATCTTAAGCTGTTATTATGTTAATCGGATTGCCGCCTCGCCGGGGGTACTGCTTTTCTATATGATGCCACCCGATCCAGGTTTTGTTATTTACATGGGAAACTTTACTGTTGTTATTGTTGTTTTGTTGGTTTCCCCATCCCCCTCCCTTCCTCTCACCCTTCCCTTCCCCCTTTCCCCTTCCAATGGGCTTAACCCCTCTCCCCATCCCTTGCCTTTCCTTTCCCCTCTCCCTGTTGACCCTCCCCCTTTCCCACCTCCCCCTCCCTCCCCATCCTGCCCCCCCCCCCTCTTCCCCCCCCCTTTTTTTCCTTTCTCCCCGATTTTAGGCACAAAATTTAAAATGCCAGGTTGGGTGATAAATGCTTCAAGACTGTTTCAGACCAATACATAGACCATGAAGTAAAGTGCCTGCTATGATACCATTTTTGTGAATAATTGAGTTTCGCCTCTTCATGTATTTCACTATCACTTGTTGTATTACACCCCCTGGGGTTTTTTCACTAAATAAAGAAATTAAAAAAAAACAAACAAAAAAAACACTAAGTTACACAAAATAAAAAACACTAAGTTACACAAAATAAACAATAAATTATCAAATATTTTTAACTAATTAACCTCTTTATTTAGTTGCGGCGGGCTGAATAGGGGTTAATAACATTATGTAGGTGGCGGCGATGTCGGGGCAGCAGATTAGGGGTGTTTAGACTCGGGGTATATGTTAGGGTGTTAGGTGTAAACGTTACTGGTTTTCTAGCATAGAAATCAATGGGATATCTGGCAGCATCGAACATAAGCTTTCGCTGCTTTCAGACTCCCATTGATTCCTATGGCAACTCACAGCCTCCAGGGTGGCAGATTGAAAACCAGGTACGCTGGGCCGGAATAGTGGTGAGCGTACCTGTTAGAAATTTGATAACTTGCAAAAGGTGTCAGATAGTGACGAATTATATTCGGAACATCTGTAATGACGTCAGCATCGATCTGTGTCGGATTGAGACAGGCGGATCGTATGTTACTTCACAGATTTCAACTTTTGTCGGTCTGTAGGGTTTGATAACTAGGATGAATCAGGCTCGCCACAATTACGCAGCAGAATTCCAGCGTATATGCGGTTGACGGCTTGATAAATATCCCTCACTGTCTCTAGCCAGGTAATTTTGTCCTCTTGTTACATTAGGGCCTGCAAGACATAGACAGGGATAGGGAAGAAAACTGTATTATCATTGGAGCCTATGGAAGCGCGCTCTCATGAATGCAATGCTTCCTAGCAATGCAAAAGTGAGCTCACATTTGCATTGCTCTCCACTTGTAATACCAGCGCACATTAGCGTGCTCTGGTATTACTCAGTGTAGCCCAAATATAATTTTCACGAAAGCGATATTTAGTGCTCCACTTGTAATCTGGCCCTATATTAATTAGTTCAATTAATTAATACTCTACTCTTCAGTCAAATCAATATTATTGGTTGTATCATTAATCTGAAATCACAATATAAGTCATCTCAATTTTATCAATACAAGTCACAACCTGCTATGATGAATGCAGAACCAGGGCCGGATTGGCCTCCGAGGATACCAGGCGAGTTACCGGTGGGCTGCAGTAGGATTGCTATATAGCATCAATCTGACATTTTTATTTAATACAAAGTAATATAATTTAATTCTGAAAGAAATATTGGGGAGTGTCCCAGTAATCCTCTTTGAGAAAAATGGATCATGGGCATTCTACCGACTCAATGGAATACAGGGCTTCATATTTTTCTTGGGCTGCTTTTTATTTCCAGTGTGGTGGCCCTGGCAGAAGGTATAGAAAATTTGTTCTGCAAGTCTATACATGTATATATTTTGCACTTTATAACTATGTGAACTTAGGTGAAAATCATTTAGTATAAACTAACTTTTAATGTTTATGTCTCTATTTCTGCTTATGGAGATTTAGGTTTTTCTTTTGTTTTTTAAAGAAGAAATGTACTCTTTGATATCCATGCCCACTGACATTTTGGCTTTGCTGTAACAAAATGGGGAAGGGTTATTTCATTTTTCTTTTTTTGCTCTGAACACCAAAACTCTGCTGAATTAAATATATAAGAATTTAAACATAAAGTAGATGATCAAAGGTACATTTTTGGCAATAGTAGAATGTGTAAAATGTAAGGGAAAAAATAGGTATGCAAGTGTACAAACGTTCATTTCAGAATAGCAAACTACAAAGTGTTTATTTCAAACTGTTTGATCTCAGATTTGTGCACATTGTTAAAAAAAATCTCAGTTTTCATGGCCTTTTGAGGCACTGCAGAACAAATGTGCATGTGTTATTGCCAAGGAAAACATTAACCACAATTATTTTCCCTTGCTAGGGATTTTAAGGTCTACTCATTTGAAATATATATGAAAGTTAAACTATTTTATCTGAAATGCCAAGAAATTTATTGTATTAGTAGAAATTTGAACATTTGATTAATTAAAATTGTTAATACTTCTGGTTTTTTTTTTATGAAGGATGAGTATAACTGAGAATATACATAAGAAACAGAGCTTGCTAGCCTTTTGGAATAAGACAGAAACACTGTATATTAGTTCCTAGGCAACCTGTAAAGTCCTAATGATTATTCCATTAGGTATTAATTAGTGCCATGTCTTTGCTGGAATGTTGTAAAATATGTAATTAGTTGTGCCAGGGGCTTTTGTGTATAGATCTAGGCCTTTAAAATAAATGTTTAAAATTGGATTCTTTGTTGAACAGAAATATTGCTTTTAATGTTATGGTTTTTAATAATTATGCAATATTTTACATAATTCTCTCATATATATATATATATATATATATATATATATATATATATATATATATATATATATATATATATATATATATATATATATACATACATACATATATACATACATGCATGCATGCATGCATGCATACATACATACATACATACATACATATATACATACATACTTACATATATACATACATACATACATACATACATATATACATACATACGTACATACATGCATACATACATATATACATACATACATACATACATATATACATACATACATACATACATACATACACATATACATACATACATACATACATACATATATACATACATACATACATACATATATACATACATACATACATATATACATACATATATACATACATATATACATACATACATACATACATACATACATACATATATACATACATACATACATACATATATACATACATACATACATATATACATACATACATACATACATATATACATACATACATACATACATACATACATATATACATACATACATATATACATACATGCATACATACATATATACATACATACATACATACATACATACATACATACAAAAAGAGAAGCGCTCTCTCACAAACGTACAACAGCTCAATAACTTCTTAGCTTGTTTTATGGCGATTTATCACCTGGGGGCAGCCTCTTTTAGCCCAATTAATGCTTTTCACAGAGAAGAACTTTCCTGAAGTGAAGTATATTATTCTGATCCAGATAAAACGCTAAAAAAGCATAAAATCAAAGATTTTGTTATAGAATTTGTCCAATTGTGAATAAATCCAGTAACTGCTCCTAGGTCTCTTCGTATCTAGGTTCTAACTTACATGCATTACATACTACCACTCAACCAAACACACAGACAGATAGATGAAAGCTAGATAGATATATGATAGATATTTTTCTTTTTTTTTCTTTGTACCCAAGCCTGCCTCACCAATATCAACACTATAGCATACTCACTGTACTTTTAAATCATCTATAGAAATATTTAGTTTATGTTATATTTTGGGGAACAAAATCCTGAGGATAAATTAAATATTTATATACAAGATGAGGAAAAAGGAGGCTGAGTCCTGGAGTCAATTTAGTAAGAGTTTATTATGGAGCAGACTTCAGCATGTCAGGTGAGCTCCTATCATATTTATATACTTTATTTAAAAATACAGTAAGTGTGAACTTCTGCCGTATTTAATATAATATATAATTTTATATATATATATATGTACTGTACATTATGTAATGAATTAATTAATAATAATATGTACCATTATTATGGAATGTGAAGAATGTATTTAAAATAATGTAGTCTTTGATGCAAACACACCATGACAAACATGTCATTATCCCACACGGCTGGTACAACATTTGTATTGAGAACTGATTTCCTCTTAGCTAATGTAAATGAGAGGAAGCAGTGAAAGGCTATGTGGGTGAAGCGGGCAGAATTACTCATGCCTCAACATGAAAATGTCAATCCATTAAAACCTACAGTGTCATGGCAAATGTCATGTAAATTAGTGATCTTATTGTGCTGATATAAAAGCTGAGTATCCATTAATAGGAATAACTATAGTAAGTGTCTCATTAGGATAATAATTATTTTTGTGTGAAATATGGACTAATTATACCATGATATAATGAGCTTCAACTAAATATACTTTAAAACGACATTCCAATATAAAAATTAATGCTTTGTTTGAAAGAGCTTGTTTTAACAATTTGTTTTTCTCTTACTAAGGTCTAGATTACAAGTGGTGTGCTAAAGTTAGCATGGGTTGCGACAAGCAATATCGCGACCACACTAACTTGCGCACTTATTACAAGTTGAAAGTAAACGTCAGCACTCGTGAGAAAGCATAATATGCTGTAGCAAATCATGACCCAATCATGTCCGCCCGGCATCGCTAAATGCTAAATGCCGACATGGTTCTTGTGAAATGCTTGTGCAATGCTGCACCCTGCACATTCGCGGCCAATCAGCCGGTAGCAGGGGATGTCAATCATCCTAATCGGATTGGGATGATTGCAGTCCGCCACCTAAAAGGTGGCAGAGAAGTTAAGGAGCAGCGGTCTTATGACCGCTGCTTCTTAACTTCATTTTCAGTCGAGCCAGAAAATTTGGGTAAATTCAGCACCATCTGCTGCTTGTTAAATACGGCCCCTAGCGTAAGGTGTAAAGGGTTAAAAAGTTCACCTAACACAACATAAGAACATTAAAATAAAGTATTATAATCATATATACAGTTTCTGATAAAAAATATTAATATAAATATTTTTTTATAAGGGTTGAAAGGTATATGGATGGTATATGCCAAAGTATTTCATTGGAAAGGGCTGTAATGCATATATATGTCTAAATATATGTATGGCTGTATATACATGAGTGTATACATACATATATATATACACATATAACCACATATATACACATGTATATATACATATATACAGTTATATATACTCTTTGGAACCCTTTCCAGTAAAATGCCTTAAAACTTGAAAAATTATTTGAAATCAATTTTAATATTTTATGTGTTTTACTATGCATTTAATCTAAATATTTTACATTCCAATGTTCTTCAATTAGAAGAAAATGTTCTTAGTATTTGTAATATATATTTCTATAGATATATCTGTATGAATATCTATACCTAGGTATTTACAGTATATATTGTCAGGATATCTGAGTATTATTAAATAATACATATATGTATGTATTTTTATCTATACATAGATTTATGATAAGACCAAGAACTTATTATTATTTTTTTATTATTTGCTTTGTGAAACTGCCTATAATACATTAGATGCCTGACTGGCCACCATTCAATCCTCCCCCACTCAATATGCAAAATTACAATGCATCCAGGTGTGGACAAAGGGAAGACATTTGGTCTAGTTACGTTCAGGTAGTCATTTCTTAGAAAGGCAAGTTACTTCAAAGAGCATATGCCATTGCCAACAGACATATGATAATTTGACACCATGAGGCACTGAAATTCCTTTGAAACATAATGAGATTCGTAGAGCAAATATTTAGATGAACAAACATTTTCAAAGGAAATAGTCTTATGCACATAGGTGCTAAATTGATACCTGCTGTGGGTTGAATTCCCGAATTCTAGGCGGCCTGTCTAGATGAAAAATGGCTAAACAGAGACAAATGTAGCATTGCAACTACAATTCATTTTAAAATACAACCTATATAATTTTAAATACTGTATTAAATGTCTACATAGGGATCTGGGGAAATGCAATTACGATTGTAATAAATTAAATGAATAACTGCATTAGTATATATAAAATGCTTAAGTTATTTCAAAGTAAATACAGTTTCTCTGTGTTCCAGGAAGCTAATGGAAAATGACAGGAAGAACATTTATGAATATAAGATTGTCTATTTGTATAACATTAAAAATAAATATATGTATATATATTCAGACAACATATTAAATATGAATATAAAAAATGTGGGAGATGTATCTAATGCATAAGATACCCTTAAATCTAAAATTAATAAAATGTGCTCATCAGATTAAACAGAGAATTCCCAATGTGAAGAGATATACATACAATAAGTTGCTAAACGTATAGGAATTACTTTGTGATATGACTATAATACTCATGAGTAGTATCTATAGATACATATTAAATTATATTAAATGGGGTATATATGTTGACCAGATGAGTTTATTAATATCAAGAAATTATAGTATATTAAATAAACATTTTAAAGAACTGTATTTACTGTCTTAGCAGTGTTAAAAAGTTGAAACTGTTATCTCTGTCTGCTGCCCCCGATGGCCTAAATCCAGTATTTAAGCCAAAAGGCATTTGGCTGTTAATTAAATTTCCCAGTAGTCAATCAAATGTTTCGACTCAAAGGGCCAATCCATGCTTAGCTTCCGTTGTGTGTTTCCAATTTCACCAATGATTAGAATATATAAGCTGAATGCAAGAGGAAAAAAGGGAGGCTGCTGACTTTTGCTGAACTGGTGACTGAATAGTTTGTTGTGTGGGACACAGTAAATCTTTAAGCAAATTGGGCTACGCTTTCTTATCCACATTGCAAATACCCTTATTTTCATATGAGGTGAAACAAGTTTTGGAAGCTGAATTATCGATTTGGTAATTTTGGGTGAAGTATACGCAATTGATAAATATATATATAATATTTAAATCAAGGGTATTTAGTAACTATAACAAAACTGCAGTTAACAGATTTAAAAGGGTATTTTGTATTTTAAACTTGTGTTTCATAGCCCTGTGTATTTTAAAACTAATCATTAATGCTAAGTAATTTATCTTTGCAAATATATAAATATATTTTAGAATTTGTCTTAATTGTAGAAAATTAAGAATTTATTTCAGCTCAGATAAATTGGCATAGAAATTGGTTGTTTGCACAAATAATACATATAACCTCTGGTGTTTTAATTAAAGCTGTATAGAATCTTTTGTGAGCTAAATAACTTAAATATATTTGTTCGGAAGTTAGCAAAGCATATCTTTGTATCTCATTGTGGTATTTTAAGGCAATTCAATTGTGAATAAGGTTAATTATAAAGTTACAATTTGGTTTACTTTGTAAAGAATATTGTAACAATTTAAACATGGTACAGTTTGATCCATATATGGTTTTCTATGAATATAATTCAATGTGTCTATAAATTTTAACTAATATAAAGAATTTAGGAATTTACATAAATTTTATTGTTTTGTATATGCATTTTTATTGGGGGTTTGTTTTAAAGAATAATTATTAAATATATTGTATTATAACCCGGCCATATACTGACATATTATTTGGAGGCACTGCTGAGATATTATTAATATTTATCACATTGATATGATATATTTGTATATATTATTTTTTTGTTGTTGTGATTAAATATTTCAAAATTAATATTAATATTTTGAAATATTATTAAAAATTAATTTTTGAAAAATTTATAAAAATATACATTTTTCATATTTCAAAATTAATATTAATATTTTGAAAATATTGTTTTTTCTTCTTCTTATTCGCCAAATTTGTATTAGCATTTTAATTTAACTAAATACTAAGCCAATATAATAATGTCTATAACTAGAAGTGAATCATTTAATTCTATACATAGTGTTGAAATTTGTTCCCCGAAATTACCCCTTACTCCAGGCGATGTCCTTAAGATGGACATTATAGGCCACATTAAAAAGAGGTTTAATTTTGTGGGTGAACTAAATGATTATATGGATATGCTTGAAATTAAGGCTAAAAATATTGCTATTGATGATGGAAGGTGGAATGAAAAAGTTAATTATTCCAAGAATTATTAAAAATTAATCAATGCAAAAATCTCAAAAAGCGAGACAAACTAATACTAAAATCTTGGCCCCTTGTAATATGCATTGTTCACAAAATATCGCTATACCTCATAGAGAAGGCATTGCAAATACAGGGGCTAGAAAATAGTATTCGCTTCTCACGCAGATGTGAAGAGAATTTAAATATAGCCGAAAATAAAATTGATGAGTTTGCCCAAGACATAGCTGCCTTAGATAAGCATAACCTAAATTTACTAGCAAAAATACAAGAGTTAAATAAAGAACTCGCACAAAGCCAGAGAGAATTAAGTCGTTTATAAAGGTTGTATCGTCATAATGAAAACGCCTCTATTAGAATGCATCAGGGATGAAATGCAGACATTTAGGGAAGAATTTAGACAAAGAACCCCTATTAAATCAGAAGTAAGTTTCTCAAATAGACAGTCACCTCATGATATAAATTCAGGGAGCTGCTATAACTCAGCTGAGGAGGGGAAGGGAAGCTCTAGTAGTGAGTCAGAGGGCGGAGCTAGCTACCCAAATAGCCCACGTAGTTCTAATGTACGTAGGGGTCTCCCCATAGTGAATATAGGGAAGATAGGGAACGCTCCAACCCCAAAAATTGGGCTCCTAGGAAAGGCAGAGATACGTCTAATAAGGTATATGACACCCCTAAAATAATTAATTTCTTAAAGGATGCAGACCCTAAGTTCTCCAACGAGGGAACCAATTCTATAATTGACCACTTAGTGACTTATGAAAATGCTTTATCCATTATGAATGTTACAAGTGAGCAGTCAAAAATTGACTTTCTGCCCTGGGTATTTGAAGGTAAATATCACAAATTCTTTGCTTCACTAAAGGATATGAATATTCATTCCTGGAATGAGACAAAACGACAGTGTAGAAAAGAATTCGGGCAATATCGCACTAAAACTGCAGCGAAAATAGCTGTATATGGTTTAAAATGTAGTGCGAATCAAAGCCCTATAGAATTCCTTTATGTACTGAAAAGTGCGTACAGTATGGCTAAAGATTATCCCATATTTGAATGCTCAGAATTTGTGAATTTATTTTTCGAAGCGCTGCCCGCGCCCATCAAACTTAATTTAGCTAGAGATTTTGATGAGCACTACTAATTGGACTGGCTGATAAAAGAGAGTACAAAGTTATACTCTATTCAGCAGTCCAGTGAACAGGGGGTTAAAAGGGAACCAAAACCCAGTCCCAAAATTGTGGCAGAATCTAGGGTGTCACCTAGCCCCCTCAATTTGGAGTCTAAAAAGAAAACCTATGCGGAGGTGGCCTGAGAAAACAGGCCATCCCCACAAAGTTTTAACTCTGCCCCTCCCCCATCACGGGCTGAGGCGCAGAGAGATTATGCCCAAAATGTGGGGCATACCCAGGTAAATAATTATCCCTGTCACGCTTGGCTGCTGGGAAGCTCCAGCTGTCCTCTCTGTTTAATTGATTGGCAGGTAGTCTGAGCCGCCCCTTCCTGATGATGTCACTACCAGGCTTTTTATTCCGGGCTTCCTGTTTCTTCAATGCCCGTTTGTTTGTTTCTCTTTGTGGCTCCTGTGAGGACTTCACTGTGGAAACTCTCTAACTGCTGATTTCCTGTTGCCAAACTCTGCAAAGACTGACTATGCTGGGTTAACCCTCAAACTTCCTGATAACCTGTTGCCAAACACTGCAAGTACTGTTTATTCTGTGAATCTCTTAAACTGCATGTTAACCTGTTTCCAAACTCTGCAAGTACAGTTTATTCAGTGTAACCTTCAAACTGCTTGATATCCTGTTGCCAAACACTGCAAGTACTGTTTATTCTGTGAAACTCTCAAACTGCATGTTAACCTGCTGCCAATCTCTGCAAGTACTGACTATTCAGTATTAACCCTCTAACTGCCTGATAACGTGTTGCCAAATTCTGCAAGGACTGACTACACAGTGTTAACCCTCAAACTACCTGATTTCATGTTGTCTTACTCTGCAAGTACTGACTATTCAGTATTAACCTTTAAACTGCCTGATAACCTGTTGCAAAACTCTGCAAGGACTGACTACTCAGTGTTAACCCTCAAACTGCTTGATAACAAGTTACCTACTCCTGCATTATTAGCTGTTTCTTATTTTACCCATCCTCTGTCTGAGTATAAGTGGACTATCCCTGCTCTCCTGATTCTGTAGAAGACATTTACTGAAACCAGTTCCTTACTCAGAAGTCTATTTGGCTAATATAATGAATTACTTTGGACTCAGGCTAACTATGCTCCATATTGTGAGTACATTGTTTTTTAGAGGTTGTCGTGGGGTCACGACCTGGATTAAACTCAGAGTGCAAGGGTGTTGTTTAAGTTCGCCCTAGCATTTGGGTCTTCTTCTGGACTTTTCCTAACCTGACAGTACAAACGGGCCATAATATGGACCCTGATGAGTTATCCAATGCTGTGGCTCTACAAGGGCAACTTCTGGGAAATAATTCTGCTCAGTTGCAATCTTTGTATTCCAAGCTTGACCAGATTACTGCTCTGCTACATAACCTCTCCGCTCCTGCTCAAGCTACGGCGACTGCTGCTATACTGTTGGACAGTATATATCACAAATCCCACTTCCAGATAAATATGACGGTAATCCTGAAGAATGCCGTGGATTCCTTAATCAATGTCGTTTACACTTCAGAAACAATCCTCAAGTTTTTTCCAATTCTACTTCCAAAATCACCTTTATTATATCCCTCATGAAGGGTAAGGCTCTAGCCTGAGTGTCTCCTCTTTTAGAGAAGAATGATCCTTTACTACAGGATGTGGAATTATTTGTGTCCATTTTTTCTTCTGTTTTTGCAAGCCTTGGAGGTCTGCAGAGGCAGGATTGTTGGATCTGAGACAGGGATCCCTTTCGGTAGCTCAATATGCTATTGAATTCAGGACTTTAGCCACAGAAACTGATTGGAACCATGGAGCCTTACGGGCAGCCTTTCGCAAGGGACTTTGCGAACGCCTTAAGGATGAACTTGTATTTCGGGAACTCCCCGATTCATTGGAGGGTCTTATCAATTTGTGTATTACTCTTGACGCCCGGCATGCTGAACGTCTTCAGGAGAGAGATAGGAATCGGAGATCCTTTGCTAAACCTTCTTTTCATTTACCTATTCAAACCTCAAGTCTGTCTAATAATAATTCCCAATCTCCTGAGTCTGTGGAACCCATGGAAGTAGGAGCTATTAAATTGTCAGAAGCTGAATGCCATAGAAGGCGTACTCTTGGATTATGTCTGTATTGTGGTACCAAAGGACATTTACTGAAGGACTGTCCTATACAGCCAGTAAAAGCCAAGGCTTAACTTTTGATAGAGGGACAGAGTTAAGCCAGAATCCCATGTCTTCCCTCAATTCTAAACTTTTTGTTCCTGTAACTATCACTTTTGGAAACACCAAGTTTCGAGCTCAAGCCCTCATTGACTCTGGAGCTGCTGGAGTTTTCATTGATTCAAACTTTGCTGACACTCTCAGGATTCCTCTTCAAGCTAAGAAACAGTTAATTAAGGTAACCACTGTTAGTGGACAGCCTCTAGATTCTGGTATCATACAAAATTCTACCATTCCTCTTCTTTTGTCTGTGGGCATACTCCATTCGGAAATTATTAATTTTGATGTCATCACTTCTCCCCACATACCATTTATTTTGTGGTTACCTTGGTTGCAGCTTCATGATCCAGTCTTCTCATGGTCTAAAGGAGAACTTATTTCCTGGGAAACTACCTGTTTCAAACATTGCCTGCAAAATCCCTCAAAACCAATTTGTCCTGTCGTAGCTATGGTGGGAGTTCCTGATTCATTGCCTAATTACTATCATGTCTTTAGTGATGTGTTTTCTAAAAAGGAGGCTGAGACGTTACCTCCACACCAGATATTTGACTGTCCTATCAAATTGTTTTCAGGGGCTCCTCTACCTAAGGGAAGGACCTATCCCCTCTCTCGTCAAGAAAATGTCTCTCTTGAGGAATACATAAAGGACAACTTAGCCAGAGGATTTATTCGTCCTTCCTCATCACCTGTGGGTGCGGGTTTTTTCTTCATTGGGAAAAAAGATGGAGGTCTCCGTCCCTGTATCGATTATCGGGCCTTGAATCAGATTACTGTCAAAAACAGCTATCCTCTGCCGCTCATTCCTGAGTTATTTGATCGTCTTCAAGGTGCTTCTATTTTTTCCAAGTTAGATCTCCGTGGGGCCTACAATTTGGTCAGAATCCGTAAAGGAGACGAATGGAAGACGGCATTTAACACTAGATTTGGTCACTACGAGTATCTAGTAATGCCATTCGGATTGTGCAATGCAGTATTTCAGCACTTTGTTAACGAAATCTTCAGAGACTATCGAAATCAATTTGTTATCATTTATCTCGACGACATTCTGATCTACTCCAAAACATTACAGGAACATGTACATCATGTAAGACTTGTACTTCAGAGGTTACGAGACAATTCCCTGTTCGCTAAATTGGAGAAATGCTCTTTTCATCAGAGTTCCATTCCCTTTTTGGGTTATATCATTTCAGAATCAGGTTTTGAGATCGATCCTGCTAAACTTTCGGCTATCAAGGACTGGCCCAGACCAACTACTCTCAAATCCCTGCAGAGGTTTCTTGGCTTTGCCAATTACTATAGAAAGTTTATTAAGAACTTTGCTGACATAACGTCTCCGCTCACTTCTCTTACTAAGAAAGGGCAAAATTGTAAGAACTGGTCAACTTCGGCAGTACAGGCTTTTGAAACGCTAAAATCAGCATTTTCTTCAGCACCTCTTCTCAGTCATCCAATTCCTGATCTCCAGTTTATTTTGGAGGTTGACGCTTCTTCTATAGCAGCTGGAGCTGTTCTCTCTCAATGTGATCCGACTACCAGCAAGATACATCCTGTGGCGTTCTTTTCAAAAAAGTTCAATCCTGCCGAGTTAAATTATGATGTGGGCAATAAGGAGCTTTTGGCTATAAAATTAGCTTTGGATGAATGGAGGCATTGGTTAGAGGGTACCACTCAACCTTTTTTCATTCTGACAGATCATAAGAATCTTTTATACCTCCATATAGCTACTTGTCTCAATCCTCGTCAGGCTCGGTGGGCCTTGTTCTTCTCCAGGTTTAATTTTGTACTTTCCTATTTTCCTGGTTCAAAAAATTCCAAGGCAGATGCTTTATCTAGGCAGTTCCAATCTTCTGAGCCTTCTCCTTTGGATTCTGAACCTATACTACGTCCAGTCAATGTTTTGGCTCAAGTATCCTCTTTTCCAGTACAGGCTTTACATGCTGCTCAGGTCCGGGTACCATCTTCTTGCAAACTACCTTCTGGTATCCTGTATGTACCCAAAGGATTACGTCTTAAGCTTCTACATTGGGCTCACGACAACATTTCAGCAGGTCATCCTGGAGTAACCAATACTTTGTGGAAACTGAAGCAGCATGTTTGGTTGTCCACTATGAGGAGGGATGTTAAGGATTGTATTGCTGCTTGTAGTTCTTGTGCTTCGAACAAACAATCTTCTCATCGACCGTTTGGTCTATTACACCCTCTTCCTATTCCTCATTACCCTTGGTCTCACTTTTCCATGAACTTCGTTACAGATCTTCCTGTTTCTGCTGGAAATATGACCATTTGGGTAGTGGTGGATCGGTTCTCCAAGTCTGCTCACTTCATACCTCTTCCAGGCTTGCCTTCAGCTCAAAGACTTTCTGAACTCTTTGTTCTACATATATCTCGTTTACATGGTTTTCCCACTGACATAGTCTCAGATCGCAGAGTTCAATTTGTTTCCAAGTTTTGGAGGTCTTTTTGTAATCAACATATCTCTTTCTACTGCACATCATCCTCAATCCAACGGACAGACTGAGTGTATAAATCAAGCCTTATAATCTTTTCTTAGACATTATGTAGACCATCACCACTCCAACTGGTCTCAGTTATTGACTTTGGCGGAATAAGCTCACAACTCACACTATAACGCCTCATTACAGACCTCTCCCTTTAAGGCAGCTTATGGTTTTGAACCTAGAACCTTTCCTATGATTACCAGTTCTACTGAAGTCCCTGGAGCAGATCGTATTGTGAAAAATCTCAGTAACCTCTGGCAACTCATTCGTCAAAATCTACTTTCCTCTTCCTTAAGACACAAGAGATATGCTGATTGCAGAAGGTGTAAGGCTCCTTTACTTCGTACAGGAGACAGAGTATTTTTATCCACCAGATTCATACGTCTAAAACAACCTTGTACTAAATTGGGTCCTAAGTACATTGGACCTTTTCGAATTGTTTCCAAAGTTTGTTCTTCTGCATACTGCCTGGCTTTACCCAAGACTCTCAAGATCCATCCAGTGTTTCATGTCTCCTTACTCAAGCCTCATCTACAACTGGTACTCTATCAAGAGTAAACCACCTCCTCCACTTTCTGTAGAGGGAACTTCTGAGTTTGAAGTCAGCCAGATTTTGGATTCCAAGCTACGGGGCAATCGGCTGTACTACCTGGTCCGTTGGAAAGGTTATTCTATCTCTGAACGATCTTGGGAACCAGCCTCTCATGTTCATGCTCCAGCTCTTGTCAAGTCTTTTCACAAGAAATACCCTGCCAGGCCTGGTCGGGTACCCCGGAGGGGTCCTTGAGGGGGGGCACTGTCACACTCGGCCCCTGGGAAGCTCCAGCTGTCCTCTCTGTTTGCTTGATTGGCAGGTAGTCTGAGCCGCCCCTTCCTGATGATGTCACTACCAGGCTTTTCATTCCGGGCTTCCTGTTTCTTCAGTGCTCGTTTGTTTGTTTCTCTTTGTGGCTCCTGTGAGGACTTCGCTGTGGAAACTCTCTAACTGCTGATTTCCTGTTGCCAAACTCTGCAAAGACTGACTATGCTGGGTTAACCCTCCAACTTCCTGATAACCTGTTGCCAAACACTGCAAGTACTGTTTATTCTGTGAATCTCTCAAACTGCATTTTAACCTGTTTCCAAACTCTGCAAGTACAGTTTATTCAGTGTAACCTTCAAACTGCTTGATATCCTGTTGCCAAACACTGCAAGTACTGTTTATTCTGTGAAACTCTCAAACTGCATGTTTACCTGTTGCCAACCTCTGCAAATACTGTTTATTCAGTGTAAACCTTCAAACTGCTTTATATCCTATTGACAAACACTGCAAGTACTGCTTATTCTGTGAAACTCTCAAACTACATGTTAACCTGTTGCCAATCTCTGCAAGTACTGACTATTCAGTATTAACCCTTTAACTGCCTGATAACCTGTTGCCAAACTCTGCAAAGACTGACTACACAGTGTTAACCCTCAAACTACCTGATTTCCTGTTGTCTTACTCTGCAAGTACTGACTATTCAGTATTAACCTTCAAACTGCCTGATAACCTGTTGCAAAACTCTGCAAGGACTAACTACTCAGTGTTAACCCTCAAACTGCTTGATAACAAGTTACCTACTCCTGCATCATTAACTGTTTCTTGTTTTACCCATCCTCTGTCTGAGTATAAGTGGACTATCCCTGTTCTCCTGATTCTGTGGAAGACATTTACTGAAACCAGTTCCTTACTCAGAAGTCTATTTGGCTGATATCCTGAATTACTTTGGACTCAGGCTAACTCTGCTCCATATCGTGAGTACATTGTTTTTTAGAGGTTGTTGTGGGGTCATGTCCTGGATTAAACTCAGAGTGCAAGGGTATTGTTTAAGTTCGCCCTAGCATTTGGGTCTTCTTCTGGACTTTTCCTAACCTGACAATTCCCAAAGAGATGAACGCCCACAAAAAAAATTGGTATCCCCGTAAAGATAAATACCAAAAGTGGCAAAAATACTCTCAGGGTAACCAGACACTCCAAGTAAATAGTGCTCCCCAAACTATTAACGCTGAACAAGTTGAACCCCAAAGATAACCACGTCAAAATAGGAGATATAGCTATGATTCTGAGGGATCATAGGAATCAATACCCTGGAACATTAAAAAATCGGTCCATGGGTAAAGATAGCTTGTCCATTCAAGTGGGTCAATTATGCACACTATTTACTAATATGATTCAAGCTTTTACGGCTCAGCAACCTAACAATCCTTTTTTAGGGGTACAACCAGTGGCCAGCAGTGGGCCACAGGCACAGTCATAAATACTGCAGTATCACCTGAAAGAGAGGGGAGAGATATACCAAATGAAATGATAAATGTCAAAAATGATACTAATCATATTCTCTCCCTACAGACCGGAAACGGACGATTTAGCTGTGATGACGAGCAACCTCGACCTGAAAGCTCTGGCCAATCACTTCCTTTGCAGCATTCTTTTAACCTTATTTACGCAGATGCAGTACACAAGAGACCAGTTGACTCTTTTATAGAGGGGACCGGTAAGAATGAAGTTTCTTCTGCATCAGGTAAAGGGGCAGATTCAGGTAACACGTGGCAAAGCCCACAATTGTGTAATTATGACAATTTTTTGTGTGAAATGGTAGAAACTGCAGGGAGATATTATATATTAGCTGAGCTCCAGGATTCAGTTTCCAACCCTATCATGGGATTAATTGATACTGGGTCACAGGCAACTATTTTATCCCACAGGTACTACACACAGCTAAATGAGCTAACACCCCACAAACCAAAAATAAAAGAATTTGATGGTTCACTAATAGGTGTTGGGGGTGACCCTCTAAAAGCCTACGGAACGGCATGGTTAAAATTTAAACTGGGGAACAGGGTCATAAGACACCCTGTCATTATAGTGGATCTGCCAACTGATCGTTTAATTATTGGTAGTGATCTCCTGAAGCGATTAAGCACCATAATTGATTGCATAAATAATGTAATTTGGTCACAAGTAAAAAGGCCTATTAATTATGAAAAATCCGGAAAATCTCGCACCCGGCATAGCTGTCACATGGTGGAAGAGAAACCAGATGCTGTGGAGATTCATTTCAGGAATGACTCTATACCTGAAATCACTATCCTACAAATAGATGATCAGACTCCTTTAAGTGGCTCTGATGGTAATACTTTTAAAATTTTGCCTGGAAAGATAGCAAACATCTCCTTAGACGGCGATGTATTAACCATATCTCTCCACAAGGGGACCCTAAATCCCCTAAGGGGGGAGGCCACGCTCAATACCTTGCAGGAATTGAGAGAGATAAAGAGGATCTATTTATCCCTATAGAAGTGCACGACCTTGGTAAAACCAAGTATGCTAAATTGAACTTAAAACAGGAAGCTAGCTATATAAGTGAAGGCTTATTAACGCAGATCGCTGAACCTAAGGTGATTAAATATCTTTCTCCCCAAGACCACTGTGTCCACGGCCTGAATGACAGGTTTGAAAGCTATAACATCACAGCTAAGTGCTTATTATCTATATCTATAGGTAATAAATCAGCGAAACATCAATGATCTCTTACATAGATATGCAATACGAATAGATTTGATTAACTCTTGCCTCTGGAGCAGGTTAACACAGCCCTAAAATCAAACCAGCAATTGCCATATGCTGTGAATATGCAGGTGTCTAACAATGTTATAATTCCTGCTGGGGCTGATAAATTCCTCTTACCCTTAAAGGTAAAAAGAGGTAATAAATTAAAAACTTCTAAAACACTAATTTGCCTCTCCCATAGAATGCAAAATCTGGGTATCACAATTACCCATGCTCCTTTGGTAAATATTGGAACTCTTCCAATACATGTTATTGTGCATAACATGACCCCACAGGATGTAACCTTATCCATGGGAACAACCATACGATATGCGATGGAATCAAGTTATTACACTTTTGGATTCCAGAATAATGTAATTGGGCTAAAACCTGAAGGATACTTAATTGAAGAACAATTAATAGAACAATCCTTTGCATCTATGCCAGAGGGACTACTTACAATTCAGTCTATTTATCCCTTCAGCTCAAAGGAAGGCATCTGTAAAATTGAAGAAGCCTCTCTAGTATTTGATCAGCCGATCAAAGTGCAAGAATACCCCAATACCCAGAGTCATGGGGGCAATGTAAATTATAATCAAGGGGACCTCACCTCTAGGTTGGAAGAAGCCTATGAAATAGGACAGCCTGAAATCTTTGCAGGATTTCAGCAAATAGTCGAAGAGCAAATTTCCTTAGCTAATGGCTGTTCCAGGGATGATGAACTCCGACAGCTGCGAGAACTCCTGATGGAGTACAAGGATATTTTTGCTAGGGATTCTTATGACTGTGGGACTACAGACTTGCACATTGCAAGAATACAAACAGATCCCAATGCACCACCTGTCTTTGTTAAACAATACAGACTTCCTTTAGCATTATATGATTCTCTTGCAGAAATCATAAGGAACTTGGAAGAAAGAGGTATTATCCAACAGGTGCACAGCTCTTATAACAATCCTATTCTAGGTGTTCTTAAGCCCAATGGACAATGGCGTTTGTGTGCTGACTTAAGACAGCTAAACAAACAAGTGTACATGTCTGGCTGGCCTGTGCCATATATTGACCAGTGCCTAGTGCAGATGCAGGGATCCAAAATATTCACTGCCATTGATTGTGCACAGGGATATTGGACCATAAAGGTACATGAGGAGGACCAGTATAAGCTGGTATTCTCGTTCCAAAAGGTCCAGTATGCATTCCAGAGACTTGCATTTGGATACATAAATTCTGGACATGAATTTGCTGTATTCATGCATAAGGCTATGCCTGATGCACTGGAAAGGGGGACCTTATCTTATGTTGATGATGTTTAAATCAAAAGCACAGATTTTGAAAAACACATTACAGAGCTTAAACACATCCTCAGCTAACTTAAAAGGGCAGGTGTCAAATTATCCCTACAAAAAGCTCAATGGTGCCGCACTCGTGTAAACTTCTTGGGACATGAAGTTACTTATGAAGGGCTAAATCCCCAGAAGAAAAAGGTGGCAGCTATAGTAAATTCTAAAAACCCAACTAACTTAAAGGAATTGAGATCATTCCTGGGTATGACAAATTATTCTCGCAAATTCATTGATAATTATGCAGAATTAGCCAAACCACTGCTACTTCTTCTAAAGAAAGATGTGAAATGGCACTGGAGTGAGACTCAAGAGACAGCCATCAAAGAGCTGAAGAGAGAACTCACTCAAGCACCTTGCTTAGCATACCCTGAAGGTGGTAAACCCTTCAACTTAGAAACAGGTTACACAGATATAAGCATGAGTGCTGTTTTGTACCAAAAGCATGATAATTTAGGCAAAGTCATTGCTTATGCGAGCAAAACTCTATCCCCAATGGAAATAAAATCTAGTGATTGCGAAAAAGCCCTCTTATCTACTGTATGGGCTCTGCAAAATTTCCGCAGCTATATACAGGGTGAGAAAATTATTGTAGAAACGGCCCACCAGCCTTTGCTATATTTGCAAAGTGAGAGAATAAGAGATGGGAATTTGTCTAATAGCTGCATAACAGCTTGGACTCTATCCTTACAAGGCTGGCCTTTAGAAATTCGCTACAAGCAGAATAAAAAGAATCTAGTCGCACAAGGACTTGCTGAGCTCCACGACTGTACTGCTAGGGATCCTGGGAAAGAATTATTAGAAGATGATTTTCTGGAGGAACAGTTGCTTTCCCCATATAAAATATACAATGAGGACCATTGTCAAACATTACCTTGGGTATATGTTGATGGTTGTTCTTACCATACCACTATTGATAATGAGCACAGACTAGTCGCTGGCATTGGTATAACTTGGACAAATGGATTCCCAAATATTTCTGTAGGTTTCAACATTGGACCAAAATCCAGTCAAGTTGCAGAACTAACTGCTGTTCTAAAAACCATTGAGATGGCTATTGAACATGGTATTCATGAATTTGCGATCATTACTGACTCTAATTATGTGCGTGACAGTTTTGTTGAATACCTGCCAACTTGGAAAAGAAATGGCAGGCAGAAAAGTAACAACAAACCAGTCAAACATGGCAAGTTGTTCTGCGAGATTGATAATCTAATGGTGTCCAATGATTTCATCATACACTGGAAAAAGACCAAAGGTCATTCCAGGGTTCTAGGTCCTGATAAAGAAGGCAATGATCTTGCGGATTCATTAGCCAAACAAGGAGCCATAACTGGAGATCTCCTTCATATCGACCACTTAATGTGTGCAATTCAGGTAGAAGCCATTACCAGAAACCAGGCTAAACAACAGAGTGAGCCTAACCTGGTACAATGGAGTCAGGATTCTCCTAGTGAGGACCTGATCACTAGTCAAAAAGAAGACCCCATTGTAGGCATCTTCTATAAACACATAGAAGATCCTGAAAGCAACCCCATCTCAAAAGATGATTGTATTGGCAAGGAAGATCCTAGAATCTTAATGAAGTCCAGATCGCAATTCAAGTTACAGGATGGTTTGTTAATTAGAACCTCCAAAACTGGCATCCAACAATGGGTGATACCCACCAAGTTCAGAGGTCTCATGCTTCAACATGCCCATGATGCTCCCACATCTGGCCATCCTGGTGCCAAACTAATGTATGAAATATTGCGTGATTATGCCTTCTGGCCAAACATGTTGAACGATGTTCAAACATACTGTCAAGGTTGTTTAACCCTTTGAGTGCTAATGACGGTTCTGAGCCATCACAGAGTTTCCCACTCTGGTGCTAATGACTGCTCCTACCCTGGAGATCGTGCCTGTAGAGTGACAGGCATCGCCGGGGCTTCTCGTGCAATAACGTGATGAAGTCACCGCACAACTTTATTTATACTTAACAATGTTAAGTATTGGAGCAGGGGGCATGCTGCTTAGAAGCCTGTATCTCAGGCATCTAAGCAGCTACAGACCCTCAAGACTCACCATTGGAAAGGTAATCACCTAACCTTTCCAATAGTGTAAGTATTGGGGGACTGGGGAAAAAAAAGTTAAAAAATAAAAACAAAACTTAGAAAATCTTAGTTCCCAGGTGGGAAAGTGCTTAGCACTCAAAGTGTTAATCTGTCCACAGTTCCAACCCACTGCACCAACACATAGAGTGCCATTGCAGAAAAGGTCGATGGTAATGCCATGGTCAGATATACAAATTGATTTTATTGGTCCAGTAATTAGGTCATCAAGAGGCAACAAATACATGTTAACAGTAACATGCCTATTCACTAAATGGGTAGAGTGCATCAGTGCACCTAACAATAGTGCTGAAACATGCGCAGCTTTGCTCATCAACCACGTATTTTCCAGATTTGGTTTGCCACAAAGAATCGAATACGATCGGGGAACCCACTTCACTAGCGAAGTGATGACCAAAATGTGGAAAATACTAGGGGTTAAAAGAAAGCTCCATATTGCATATAGAGCTGCCTCAAGTGGTGGTGTAGAGTGTTACAACCATTCCATTGTGAAAATCCTCAAAAAGGTTGTGAGTGAAACGGGTAGAGACTGGGATGTAAAACTACCTCTAGTCCTAATGGCATTAAGAGCAACTCCAAGTAGTGCTACCAAGATGTCACCTTTTGAATTGATGACTGGTAGAAGGATGGTTCTACCTCAGCATCTACTGTACTGTACATCAGACCAGAACTTGATAAACACCGCCAATACACATCAATATGTGGAGAACCTAAGAAAGCACCTGCAATATGCCTTTGCATTTGCTCAAAGGAACTTAGAGAAGACCACAACTGCCATTAAAATCTATTTTGATCTAAAAACATCCAGAAAGGAATATGAAATAAAAGATAAAGTTTATCTTTATAACTTTGGAAAAGATCAGGTTAAGGAGAAGAAATTTCTTCCATCATGGAAGGGTCCTTTTGTCGTTACTGACAAAATATCTCCAGTCGCCTATAAAATTAGAATCCCTAAAAATTATACTTTTATGGATAAATGGGTCCATATTAATCAGTTGCGAGCGTGCCATCCTAGATCCCAACTACAAGTCATAGAGGGAGAATGAAATGCCATATCCCCAAATGCACTAAAAAAATGTTGTAGTTTAAAGATGCCTAGCATGAAGGCTAAAAAATAATAATAACGGACTCTCTTCATAGAAGGCTGTCTATGATGCATACTGTCAATCCACCCACCAAATATCACTGACTGTAAGCCAATTCAAATACATGTGTCCTACATCTATTTAAAATTGGAAGGGGGATTTATGTCAGGATATCTGAGTATTATTAAATAATACATATATGTATGTATGTATGTATGTATGCATATGTGACACAGCCCTCTCGTGGCTCTCTTCCTACCTGTCAAACCGTACCTTTAGTGTAGCCTTCTCTGGGGCCTCCTCTGCCCCGTCACCACTTTCTGTCGGAGTACGGCAAGGCTCTGTCCTCGGTCCCCTTCTCTTCTTAATCTACACGTCATCACTAGGTTCCCTAATAAAGTCCCATGGTTTACAATATAATTTGTATGCCGACGACACCCAAATCTACTTCTCTGCACCAGACCTTTCTCCTTCCTTGCTAACCGTGTCACTAACTGTCTTTCTCACATCTCCAACTGGATGTCCTCTCACTACCTCAAGCTAAATCTCTCCAAAACTGAGCTCCTTATTTTCCCCCCTTCTTCAAAACTCTCCACCCCCAATCTCTCTATAACTGTCGACAACTCCATCATTACCCCTACCCCGCATGCCAGATGTCTCGGGGTCACATTTGACTCAGATCTTTCTTTCACTCCTCAAATTCAGTCTTTGGCTAAAGCCTGCCGCTTCCACTTTAAAAACATCTCTAAAATTAGACACTTCCTTACACAAGACACAACTAAGATTTTAATCCACTCTCTCTTCCTCTCCTGCCTCGATTACTGCAACTCTGTCCTCTCTGGTCTTCCCACCTACCACCTAGCTCCTTTACAATCCTTAATGAATGCCTCTTCCAGACTCATCTTCCTTACAAGTCGCTCTTCATCTGCTGCACCTCTCTGCCAATCTCTTCACTGGCTTCCTCTTGCCTCTAGGATCAAACACAAAATTCTCACTCTGACATACAAAGCCCTCAACTGCACTGCTCCCCCGTATATCTCAGATCTTGTCTCCAGATACTCTCCCTCCTGTCCCCTTCGCTCTGCTCACGACCTCCTACTCTCCTCCTCTCTTGTCACCTCATCACACTCCCGTTTACAGGACTTCTCCAGACTGGCTCCCATCTTGTGGAACTCTCTGCCTCGCTCCACAAGACTCTCTTCTAGTTTTAAAAGCTTCAAGTGCTCCCTAAAGACTCTACTGTTCAGGGATGCATACAACCTACACTAACCTTTCTTTATACCAGTTCCTCTCCTCCATTGCTATCCCCTGAACCCCCCTAGCATTTAAGCTTAAGAGTCCAGCTGTTTGTTGATCACCTTCTCAAGAGCTGACTACAACAGTGCAACTTTTCGCAGGGCCCTCTACCCATTTGAACCCTATAACTGTTTTTTTGTACTCCACTTTTGTTAATAGCGCTGCGGAATCTGTTGGCGCGCTACAAATAACCGATAATAAAAAATAATAATAATGTATTTTTATCTACACATAGATTTATGATAAGACCAAGAACTCTTTTTTTTTAATTTGCTTTGTGAAACTGCCTATAAGACATTAGGTGCCTGACTGGCCACCATTCAATCCTCCCTCACTCAATATGCAAAATTACAATGCATCCAGGTGAGGACAAAGGGAAAACATTTGGTCTAGTTAAGTACAGGTAGTCATTTCAAAGAAAGGCAAGTTACTTCAAAGAGAAGCATATGCCAACAGACATATGATAATTTGACACCATGAGGCACTGAAATTCCTTTGAAGCATAATGAGATTCGTAGAGCAAATTTTTAGATGAGCAAACATTTTCAAAGGAAATAGTCTTATGCACATAGGTGCTAAATTGATATCTGCTGTGGGTTGAATCCACAAATTCTAGATGGCCTGTCTAGATGAAAAATGGCTAAACAGAGACAAATAGTAGCATTGCAACTAAAATTCATTTTAAAATGCAACCTATATAATTTTAAATACTGTATTAAATGTCTACATAGGTATCTGGGGAAATGCAATTCAGATTGTAATAAATTAAATGAATAACTGCATTAGTATATATAAAATGCTTAAGTTATTTCAAAGTAAATACAGTTTCTCTGTGTTCCAGGAAACTAATGGAAAATGATATGAAGAACATTAATGAATATAAGATTGTCTATTTGTATAACATTAAAAATAAATATATGTATATATATTCAGACAACATATTAAATATGAATATAAAAAATCTGGAAGATGTATCTAATGCATAAGATACCTTTAAATCTAAAATGAATATATTAGTAAATTTAAAATGTGCTCCAAATATCTCAGAATAAAAACTCTGTTTCTGTTATTGCAGGCATATGATTAAACAGAGAATTCCCAATGTGAAGAGATATACATACAATAATTTGCTAAACGTATAGGAATTACTTTGTAATATGACTATAATACTCATGAGTAGTATCTATAGATACATATTAAATTATATTAAATGGGGTATATATGTTGACCAAATGAGTTTATTAATGTCAAGAAATTATAGTATATTAAATAAACATTTTAAAGAACTGTATTTACTGTATTAGCAGTTAAAAAATGAAACTGTTGTCTCTGTCTGCTGCCCCCAATGGCCGAAATCCAGTATTACAGCCAAAAGGCATTTGAATGTTATTGAAATTTCCCAGAAATAATTATTAAATATATTGTATTATAACCCGGTCATATACTGACAATATATATATATATACACACACACATACAATATATATATATATATATATATATATATATATACTTACAAATATATATATATATTTTTTTATGTGAATAACATTGGAATCTAACATAATCATAAATATTTATTGCTGCAGGTCTTATGGGGTGTTAGGTTAGCGTGCAAGTGTTATTTTTATTTTACTTTTTTTAAACCCGCTCCTTTGAAGTTCATTCAGAGAAGAAATTAACGTGGCCACGATATCCGAAGTTCTGAAGTTTGCACGCAGCGTGTTTCATTCTTGTGCAAACAATTTACTTTCAACTTGTAATATGAGTGCAAACCCACGTTAAAAGTTTATTTTGATCTGTGATTGCACGCAAGCGGAAAAAATAATTAGCATGCAACGTTTAACTCTTGCAATGGGGTTAAATAAATGGCCAAAAATAATATAATGTTCTAGCAAAATAGAGAATTTTATTTTTACATTAGAATGTTCCTTTAAGTTTAAGGGAGTGCTGATGAACAATTTTGGCGGATATTTGCAAGTATAATTATGATTTAGAACACCATGAAAATGTGAAGTAAATTGATTCAGTATTTTCAAAGTTATTCTTGTGTTAATTATTTTATTTTTATTGAACATTTTATACATATTTACAGAAATAAGATAAAATTTAAAAAAAATATCTTCACCAATGTTAAGAGAAATTTGGGAGTCAAATCATAGATAGATATAATTTTCAGTACCGAGCTGTCAGAACTTTAAAACTGAAGTTCAGATTATCTTGATACAGCATTTACATTGAGTCTAAAATGTTGAGTCAATCAGGATTTACATTACATATATTTTGATTTAGTTAATTTGATTTTATTAACATTCATAGTAATTTTTGACATATGAGTGTTATAATTTGGGGTACTGTCTTCACTGACTGCTTGGAAGTATAGAATAGTTGCATATACTTGCTGGGGTGTCAACTAGGACTTTTATGTGATCGTATATGTAATTTTATATTGGAATATAATGGAAATTGTCATGAATATAATACATACACCAATATACTTGTTTTTTACTAGCATTTCCTTTCATCTTAATTATATGTTTCAAGTACTATAGTTGGATTAATTAAACCCTATGAAACAAAAAAATGAAATGTATTTTATAAATATTCTTAGCGTACTGTATATTGGAAGAACTCATATATTATTAACCCTGTTTCCCCCTTGAGAACCTTTTCTCTTTTTTGGACATTCAAGCTAATGCTCATAATCTGAAACTCATCTAGGAGGTCATCATGCTGTCTCAGGTTATAAAGGCAACAACATGCTAAATTTCTATCAGTGACCTTCTGGGTGTAGTACTGTAAATGAATACATCAATAGGAGTAGTCCAGACGTGATTTCGTTAGTCATTTATCTGGTATGATGATAGGGTAGTAAACACTATCTTTACTTGACCCAGAATATTGAGGATGGTTTTGATCAACTAAGCTCTTCATCTATACCCCTCATCATATGAGAAGAAATATCTTACTTTGTTTTATAGTTACTGATATTAAAATTCACATCACATGATGAGATCATGCAATGTGATCTCCAGAGATTGCTTGGCTAGACAACCCTATTAAACCCTTTACATAGCATGTGCACGCCCCCATTTTCCTCAAAGAGGATTACTGGGATACTCCTTCCCCCAATATTTTTTTTCAGAATTATATTATATTAGTTTTTATTTAAAAAAGTGCCAAATTGTTGTTATAAAGGCATCCTACAACTCAATTGCATCCATTAATCACCCCTTAATTGCAGCTTTCCAGCCATAGCTGCTGCAGCCCACTGGGAAATCTCATCGTATCCTAGTAGGCCAATCCAGGCTTGATGATTCAGATAGAGATTATTATTTTAAGACACTTTTATATTCACTTTTATTTTCAAATGCGCTTTGTTCTCATTGCATCCCTTGTTGAAAAAGAATAAGCACATATCCTAAACTAGTGAGAGCTAGATGCTGATTGGTGCTTGCACACATTTGTCTCTTGTGATTGTCTAACTAGATGTGTTCAGCTAGCTGTCAGTAGTACAATGTCTCTTCAGCAATGGACAGCAAGATAATTAAGCAAAATTTGATAATAGAAATACATTTTAAAGTTGTTTAAAATTGTGTGCTCTATCCAAATCATGAAAGACATTTTAGTGGTTTCCTGTCCCTTTAAACAGCATTTTACAACCATGTGTCTTTACCGCTCACTAGATCAGAACTCAATGCCTTTTAGACTAAAAATGTAAACAAAGTAATTTATATCTTTATATTCATCTTGTTAGAGCACTTTTTTTTTATACAATCATAGAAACATAGAATTTGACGGTAGATAAGAACCAAAAAGGCCCATCAAGTCTACCCATATTACATGTTACTTTTTCCTTAGGATAGCCTTATGCATGTCCCAGGCATTTTTAAATTCCTTTACAGTCTTTGTGTTTACCACCTCAAATGTAAGTTTATTCCATGAATCCACCACCCTTTCTGTAAAAAAATGCTTCCTCAAATTTCTCCTGAATCTACTACCCTCTAACTTTAGATTGTGACCCCTTGTTTTGGCATTTATTGTTTTGTGAAAAATGCTTTCAGCTTCTATTTTATTAAGTCCCTTCATATATTTGAAGGTTTCTATCATGTCACCTCTTTCCCTTCTATCCTCTAAACTATACATATTTAGATCATAGAGTCTTTCTTTGTACGTTTTATATTTTAGACCATGTACCATTTTAGTAACCCTCCTTTGGACAGCTTCTAGTTTATTTATATCTTTCTGAAGATATGGTCTCCAGAACTGTACACAGTATTCCAGATTTGGTCTAACTAATTATCTGTAAAGTGGCATAAGAACCTTGCTATTTCTGCTACTAAAACCTCTTCCAATGCAACCAAGCATTTGACTTGCCTTGCTGGCTGCACTGCGGCATTGTGTGCCAAATTTTAAATCATCTGAAATAATAATTCCCAAATCCCTTTCTTCTTTAATTACAGTCAGTAATGTACCATTGAGACTATAATTGGCCTTTGGTTTTTTTTATCCTATATGCATAATTTTGCTCTTGGTAATATTACATTTCAGATCCCATTTATTTGACCAGTCCTCTAGTTTATTAATATCACAGTTCATTTGATCAACTCCTCCTGGAACATCTACCCTGTTACAAATTTTTGTATCATCAGCAAACAAGCATACCTTCCCCTTAAGCCCACTTCCAATATCACTTATGAACATGTTAAACAAAACAGGCCCAAGACCTGACCCTTGGGGAACACCACTAGTAACTGATGCCTCATTTGAATGTACTCCATTAATTGAAACCCTCTGTCGTCTATCTTTAAGCCAGCATTCTACCAACTTAACAATCTTAGCATCTATTCCAAGGCAATACATTTTGTGAATAAGTTTGTTGAGTGGGACGGTGTCAAATGCTTTGCTAAAGTCTAGATATGCAACATCTACGGCTCCTCCCTGGTCTATTATTTTAGTTACATGGTCAAAGAAATCAATTAGATTAGTCAGGCATGATCTTCCAGCAGTGAAACCATGCTGTCCTTTGTCTTCTAAGTTGTTTGTCTGAATGAAAGATACAAGTCTTTCCTTTAAAAGAGTTTCCATTAATTTCCCTGCAATTGAGGTCAAACTGACGGGCCTATAGTTAGCAGAATCTTCCCTATCAGGTCCACTATAGGCTATTTGCACCATAGTATCTGGCAAGGGTATAGCAGAAATCGTCCCAATTATAATCTGAACACCTTGCAAAACAAAAAGTGCTTTTATTTATGTGCTGCTCAATTGGTCCTCTCTAATTTATATTATAAACGCAAAAAGACCATATGGGTCACTATTTCACATGTGACTACCCTTGATGACAATATAGTAAGGTGAGCACAGAAACAGCAGTGGTCACTTGGCAATTTTCAATATTATTTACTAAACTCCAAACAAAAATATAGTAATACAGCTTTCTCATATGTCATGAAATATAAATATAATAATGGTATATTGTGAATATGTTGGGCCTGCTGAAAAAAAACAATAAATAATGTAATATATATTATACAATATATAATTTGTGTGGATCATTCACTGAAGTTTAACTTACAATAGAGTTTAAATGTAAGTAGAAAAAAAAGCTCAAACTTTGCTTAGTATTGGGACGTAAAAAAGGCTTAGCAGCAAAAGGGTTAAAGTACTGAGAATAAAGGGATGTGAGTAACAAACATAAATTAGTGTGTAGACATAAATTTTGTTTCCCCATAGGAATCAATAGGGCTGCGTTACTGAGTTATACGCAGCTTTTTTGCAGGTGTTAGACTTTTTCTCAGCCGGCTCTCCCCATTGATTCCTATGGGGAAATCGTGCATGATCACTTATGACCAGCTCACTGCTGACTTAAGCAGCGCTGGTATTGAAGTGAAGTATGGAGCAAAATTTTGCTCTAAGCTCACTTTTTGTCTTTTAACGCCGGGTTTGTAAAAACCTGTAATACCAGCGTTGTAGGTAAGTGAGCAGTGAGAGAAAACTGCTCTTTAGCACCGCATAGCTCCTAGCGCAAAACTCGTAATCTCGCCGAAAAGTTTTTAACATTTCTGAAGTTTTCTTAAAAGGATAGAAAAGACAATATAGATATGTGCATGGGAGCATTTCAATGTGAAATAGAAGCATTTTGGCAGTGTACGTCCATTAGAAAAAATGCTTCTAGCTAGTAAAAATTATTACTGCTTGTCTGCGGCATACGCATATATCCTGCGAGAGCCTGTGCACCAGTATGCAAACACCACACCTTCTCAGAGAGCCATTGGTGACATATGACACAGAAGTAATGCACACCATCTTCAGTTCTCTGAGCTTGTATATCCAACACCATGCTGCTGATAAAGGGCCAGATTATGAGTGGAGCACAAAATATCGCTTACGTGAATGCAGAATTTGTGCTCCAATAAGTAATACCAGCGTTCTCAAATACACACTCAAATAAACACTCAAAGGTACAATTTGAGTGAGGTCGCGTTTGCATTGCTGGGACGCTTTGGTCTCACGAGAGCGGTTTTCCATAGGCTCCAAAGGGAGCCTTGTTCTCAAGCCATGAGACACGGCATGAGAACCTAGCGCAGTGAAGGGGGTAAGTCGCGCAGCGATGGGCAGCAAAGGTTAAATATATTATCACATACATATATATGTATATAAGAATATACATAAATATTTATAGAGAACACACAGTTCCCTATAGACCGCAATGTAAAGGCACTTTTCAGCGCTGTTTTTTTTTTTCTAACACCCCAGACCTGCTCACTTTAATCCTAAAAACTGCTTTGTGCAGTTTTTTTAAAAAAAAAATACAAAAGATGCTCATAGTTTTTATTTTCATAAAGGCACACTACACTTTATTTTCGGGGCAATTGGGGGACATTTTAAAAATTAACCAGAGGTCTGACCTCTGGTTAATTTTTTGAGCGTTAATTGCTACCGCAAGCTTGCGGTAGCATTAACCAGTCACTTGTAATGGCTGGTCATTTATCGTGTGCCGGTAAACAGGCAAATTTGCCCGTTTACAGGCATGCAATAAATTAGCACTCCACTTTTCATCTAGCCCTAAAAAGCTAAACAAAGTAGAATTGCTAGTGTAATAAAATAAGATGTCATAAAGTTACTGTATGCAAACAGCTCTTTCTTGCATCTATTAGTTTCAACATGAACATGGACACATTTTTGTGTCAAACTAGACATAGTAAATCACATGTGCACAGTAAATCCTAGGCTGTCATTAAGATCTGTTGGGAAAAGACAAAGTGACAGTAGCCTGGGGCGCATCAAACTATTTGCCAGATTTTCTTCATATTACTTGGAAATGCTTAACATTTACTGAAGCTCACAATGCGGATTATTGATAAAGAGGATCTGATGTTGCCATGGGAGAAAGTCATGTGGAAATTAAAGGTTACTTATAATATACTTACTATTCTATTTATACTGATTCAAAACTAACTAACAACACAGTTTGATGAGAATTGTGTAATAAAAGTATAGAATTTACTAATGTACAAAGTGACCTTTGCCGGCCTATGTAAAGTGTACTATTGTTCTATCTGCATCTACTTGACATATGATAATGCTGTTTCCTTTTTTGTCCATCTCTCTGTTTCCACTAGACCCAGACAAATCAAGTAAATGCCCCGTGTGCTTGGCTTGTGCACTGAAGCGCTGCTAATTCAGTCTTAGGGCCTGATGATCAAACCTTTGCCAGGTGTTATCCCTGCGAGTTGCAAGATGTCTCCAATAGAAAGTAATAGAGCTCATGGTAAAGTGAAACTTCACAGGGTAGAGCAAAGTTAGCAGAGAGCAGGGGCACACTTTAAAAAATAAATACTGCAGCCAATACAAATCAGATTAACCAGCTTTCAGCATATGTTATCTTACATTTGCCTCTGCGTGCATTTTTCTATTAGGGTAATAAGTGTTTTGACTCAATTACACTATCTTTAAGTTTAAAGTCAACAGTCCAGCACCCTTAAATGCCAATGCTCGCTGCCAGGGTTCCTGCAAACCCAAAAACAGATACACGCAAGGATAGCAGCAGCATAAATTTATAACCAATTTACAACGTTTCGGGGTGTTACCCCTTAATCATGTAACACCCCGAAACGTTGTGGACTTTTCTTGTGTCATAATAAATTGGTTATAAATTTATGCTGCTGCTATCCTTGTGTGTTACTATCTTTAAGTTTGCAAGAAAAAACTGCGAGATCTGCAGGCAGAAAATGTTTAGAGAATACACCAGACTTGGCAGTAATTCATTTTAAAATAAGTAAAATAATAAGCTTTGAATTTTCTATTATAAATATGAATTTCACGTTTTTTACACGCGCAGTGTAGATTTATTACAATTTCTACTACTAGTGTGTTAGCTATTCACCGCAACTTTGAACAAATTTCCAATTTACTTCTGTCATCATATGTGCTTGATTCTCTTTGTTGTAGGAGGAGTAAAGCAATACTTAAAACTAGCAGCACACATTTGTGAGCCAATGACAAGAGGCATACATGTGCAACCACCAATCAACAACTAACTCCCAGTGGTGCTTTGCTGCTCTTGAGCCAACCTAGGTATTCTCTCTAACAAAGGATACCAAGAAAAAAAAGTAAATTAGACAATCAGAGTACATTGGAAAATTGTATGCTCTTTCTGAATCACAAAATAAAGAATTGGGGTTTCATATCCCTTTGTGGTTAGGGGGTGCAGGGGTTTGATCTGAGGTCTAGTTAATTCCTCAATAAGTCTTCATTCAAAAGAAACTTTATTAAACATAATTTTAAACTGTATTTTTGTTCAAGGCTTTGACATTGATGGGCAGCCTAGGGATTCAGCTCCTGTTTTTGTTTTACTGTCACCAGTCTGAGGATGCTTTAAAGGGACACTGAACCCAAATTTTTTTCTTTCGTGATTCAGATAGAGCATTACATTTTAAGCAACTTTCTAATTGACTCCTATTTTCAAATTTTCTTTATTCTCTTGGTATCTTTATTTGAAATGCAAGAATGTAAGTTTAGATGCCGGCCCATTTTTGGTGAACAACTTGGGTTGTCCTTGCTGATTGGTGGATCAATTTATCCACCAATAAAAAAGTGGTGTCCAGAGTCTGAACCAAGAAAAAAGCGTAGGTGCCTTCTTTTTCAGATAAGGATAGCAAGAGAACGAAGAAAAATTGATAATAGTAGTAAATTAGAAAGATGCTTAAAATTGAGTCACGAAAGAAAACATTTTAGTTCAGTGTCCCTTTTTTTTTAATTCTGTTTATTAAGAGAGATCAAGAACAGATACAAAGTTTCATGCAATTGCACAGTCATTGTTACACCAAAGCAGTTGTAACATCACCTTCTATTAGGATTTGTACATAGTGTTGTAAACATATCTATAAATCGTCACTGATATATCTGCTGTTCAGTTCTCTTTGTTCAACCACCTGTGTATACTTTGGTAGTGCAGTTGTTGCTTATTAAGTTGTTAACAGCATCCTGTCGTTCGGTTCTCTCTTTACATTTTTATTATCTTTAAACATCATTATAAATGTGATTATAAAATACTTCCCTGGCCACAGATGGCCCACATGTAGTTGGGAGGCCGGCAGACTTTTCCGGGGCAAAAAAACAACAAAAAAAACACACCTTATTGAATTCTTCCCCGCCCAGCTTCTTATATGTCTGTGTGTCAGCCCTCTTACAGGATTTGGGATATTAAGATCTCGCCCCCTTCCCCTCTCGTTGCGGTCGCATCAGCGTCCGATAATGCTGGCCATTCTCCCCTTAGGGTGGCTGACAGGAGGATGTCTGTTTGAGAAAATGGTCCAAGGATCTGACTTTGTATCGTAGGACTTTGTGTCCATAAAAAAGGTTCCCATTTATTTAGAAAAGGTTGTAACCTATGTGTAATATCTAGTTTGACATGAAACTGTTCAATAAATAGTTGCTTGTAGAGTTTGTGTTTAAACTGTTGTGTGGTGGGGGGCTTCCTGCTTGTCCACATACACAGTATACAGTTTCTAGCTATCAACATAATTAGTGTTAGTAAAGTATGATATTTGCGTGGATGTTCAGTCCAGTGGAAAATGCATACCTGTTCTAATTGTAGTGTAGTGGATAGTCCTATTGTGCTTTTGAGCCAGTACTGAATTCGGGCCCAATACTGTCTAATTAGAGGGCAGAAATAAAAATAATGGGGCACACTCGGGGCTGTAGACCTGCATTTCCTGCATCTATTTGGTTCCTGCGGGTTCCACTTAGAGAGTCTGTCGCGGGTAATGTAATCAAAGTGTATCATTCGTATCTGTACCTCACGTAGTGGGATACTCAATGTTGCTTTTTTTGTTAGATCTAGACTTTTTTGTATGTCAATATAGGTAATACCTTCTGCTCCTCTCATAGTCCATTTGTCCACGGTTATTGTCTGATGGTCAGCCGTCATCTTACGTATAAGGGTTCTATATATATCAGAGATAGTAAAGTTGCCCAGTATAAAGGCTGTTTGTGGTATGGCAAACACAGAGGCATCCCAGAAATTGGGATCCTCTTGTGTGAGACTATTAACATAGTGGCGTGACCACTAGGGATGTCGTATTTCCTGCTTAAATCATGGAACGTCTTGACCGTGCATAGTAGAGGGTCTAATAGGTCTCCCACCTTTCTAGCCCCCCTCTCTCCCCACTGTCTAAATGGCAAGGTATCTGTGCCCGCCGGAAAGTCCGGATTACCCACTATGGGAAGTAGTCTGGGGGAGGGGCGTCTATGTCCCAAAAACTTATGAGCCTTGCGCCAGGCCGCCAGGGGGCCCCTATAGAGAATGGAGGATCTGATGTATAAGGGGGTCTCACCCACCCTCAGGTACGGTAGATAAGATAAATCCATGGATTTTAGGACTGCATTTTCTAGGTTAGCATCACAGAAATGTGAGGTGCCCAGTTGCCAATCCAGTACCTGTCAAATTGAGTTTGCCCAGTAATACAATTTAAGATTTGGGAGGCCTAAGCCCCCATCATGATAGGGCTGCTGCATCAGTTTCATTGCTATACGGGGCTTACCACCATGCCATATTAACTTTCTAATAGCCACATTAAGGGCTCTCAGGTCCTTATTGCTAACCAGGAAAGGCAGCATAAGCATTAGATACAATAGTCTTGGTAAAGTCACCATTTTAATGATGCTAATTCGTCCCATAAGGGATAACGGCAAGGAGCTCCATTGTTGAAGCTGGTTGCAAAAAGTAGTGCAGTATTTTGAAATATTAGTGTCATATATGCATTGGGTGTTCCTGTGGAGATGGATACCCAGATACGTGAGTCTGCCTCCCACTTCAGTGGTTATCAGAGTGCTTATTTAGCCACAGGATCTCTGATTTCTCTGTGTTGACCTTGTAGCCTGAAAAGGTTCCAAAGTCCTGTATGGTTTTTAGAATAATAGGGATATATTCAGCCAGATCTTCCACGAATAGCAACATATCGTCGGCATATAGTGCCAGTTTTTGTGGTCTATCGTGTATCAGGATCCCTGGGAAGATTTGTTGGAGTTTGGTGGTTAGCGGCTCCAGCGCCAGATCAAAGAGCAACGGGGACAGGGGACATCCCTGTCTTGTGCCCCTCTGTAAGACTATATCCGAGGAAAACATGCCATTGGCCAGAACCCGAGCCACCGGCCGTGAATATATATTTTGAATGGTTCTCGTAAACTCTCCTGTGATATGGAATCGCGCCAAGGTATCGCCCTGGTTCAGTGTCCCTTTAAGTTGAAAACTCACTGTAGCATTGTCCTGTTCACAATCTCAGGATAACAGCATATGACCTTAATTTCTCCACAGTTTTCCAAGGTATTTAACAGCAATAGGAAACAAAATAATGAATGCGCCTGTGCATTTTTGCACTCTGCTTAATTAAATGTTTTGGGCCAGATTACGAGAAGCATGTTATCATTAGCGTGAAGAGCGTAAACGAGATAGTGAGATTGCCGTGTTCTTTATGCTCATATCTATATTACAAGTGGTGGGCTGTTTACATTACCGCAAATTCGTTTGCGCAAACTCGCGGTAATTTATGCTCCCCATATTTTGTCTGGGCGGCATTGAGCAGCAATGCCTGCTCGTATTACAAGTTGAAAGTAAATACTACTGCTCAAACGCATTTAACGCTCAAACTTCTTACGTGACCTAAAATGTTGAGTAAAGAGTTTGCAATAGACTACTCTATGAACCCCTAAACTGCCACACACACCCCTTTGCAAGAAACCCCTCTACATTATTAACCCCTAAGCTGCCACACCCCCACATAGCAAACTACCTCTCTCTACTCTATTAACCCCTAAACCACCACACCACACATCACAAAATACTCCTCTACACTATTAACCCCTAAACCACCACACACCCACATCACAAAATACTTCTCTACACTATTAACCCCCTAAACTGTCAAATCCCCTCATTACGAATACCCCTTTACACTATTAACCCCTAAACTGCCACAACCCCCACCGCAAAATACCCACTAACATCTAAACCCCCTAACCAGCTAACCCCCTAACCTAACACCGCTAAGTTAACACCAAAAAAACCTAACCTTTCCTATAAAAAAAACTAACCTTACCTGAAAAATAAAAAAAAACTTACATTACAGAAAAAAATAAACAAATTACCAAAATAAAAAAACAGTTATGCCTATTCTAAAACCCCACTTAAAAAAACAAACAAAACAACAAGCCAAAATAAAAAAAAAAACCTATACTAACACTAAACTATTACAATAACCATTGAAAGGGCTTTTTTTAGAGCATTGCCTAAGTGACGTAGCTCTTTTTCAAACAAAAGAAACCCCAACACCATTCTACAACTAACCCCCCTCCCCCCAAAAAAATGCTCTCTATAAAAAAAATACTCAAAATGTCCCTGAAAAGGGCATTTGACTGGGCCTTGCCCTTACAAGGGCATTTAGCTTTTTTGCTGCACAAAAAACCCTACTATAAAAATAAAAAACACACCCAAAAAAATCCTAACACTACTAAACCTCAAAAATAGTACACACCTAAGTTGAAACTGGGCGTCAGAGCTCCATCTTCATCTCAGCTGCGCTCCATCTCCATCCCATCGGTGGTACATCTTCATCCCAGCGGCAATCTACAATCATCCCGGTGATAGTCTTCTATCTTCATCCGGGGGCCGTCTTCTATCTTTAGCCATCTTCTTATCTTCAGTGGCCGACGTCCTCTTCATGTGGTCACCAGCCACACACTGAATTTTGAATGTAAGGTACCCTCTTTAAATAGGGGTACCCTTGCATTCCTATTGGCTGATTATCGAATTCAGCAAATAGAAAAAGCTTCCATTCTATTGTCTGATTTGAATTTGGTGGTCTTGGAGGAGTAATATTTAACACAGATTTATTTATTTTTTTTAAAGTAAAAAAAAAACACTTGGGGATTTGCTTGAGGATGCTACATTATATACACAATACAAGATAATCTGGTATGTCTAGAGAGCCCAAGTCCCTCTCTTTTAAAAAAATATATACATTTTGTTCTGTATAGTCAGATGATAATTGTGTTAACAGTGAATACTGTGCAAGACAAAAAAGTGCTTTTTGTTTTGTGTACTGCACAATGGGGCCTCTCTAATCTATATTATAGCCCCCAAAAGCCTGTATGGATCTCTATTTCCCATGAGGCTAACCTTGATGACAGTTTAGTAAGGTGAAGAAAAAATTAAATAAAAAATTCCAACTGGCACTGTGTAATGTAATTTGAAGAACACGAAATAGTGTCAACCTTTGACACTTACAAACCGCAATCATGTGTCAACCAATTGCTGTTAGCTACAGTATGTAGAGTATACAATCAACAATAGGATCGCTTGTGGGAACTCCTTCATCATAGCGAGATATATTTCTTTTACCATAAGCTTTTACCACACATTTCCTACCATGGAAATTATTAAAAGAATATTATCACAATTATGTATCCATTCATGTTAACATAATTAATATCGCTACTAAATCTTGTATGAAAACATATAATATTTATCTCCCAATGAATCCCTCAGTATTCCTTACTTGTTGGCAATAATAAAACAGCATATAGATTATTTACTAAGTCTCTTTAAATATAAACCCAATAATTATTATATTCATTCATTCCATGTATCCGTTATCTAACAAGAATACCTATTTTGTTTAGTACGGTGGTCAGAGTAACAGCAGTAGTCACTGGGACATTTTCAATATTATTTACTAAAAACACATAATAGTGAAGACCGTAAAGATAATATGGACTGACCACAATGGATTGATACTCACACTTTTCTGAGCTATCACTAAGCTCTTAGTTGTTAGGCAGACTGGTTTATAGCCCCACGGCTCCCCTGGAAGCTCCAAAGTAAGTTATAAAATCAATATTTATTCTAAAAACATAGGACAGTAGTACAGACTGTATACACTACCCAGCATTCAAATAACCGATCTCAAGTCTAGAGGCCAGCCAGGATCACAGCAAGCCTACTAAACAACAAATACATGGTATGCTTAGAGTGCTAGAGCTTATTCAGTGCGATACACAAGTCTATTATAGTCCTATAACATCCGACATACGTTTTGCTGGATTACTGTCAGCTTTTTCAAGAATGATAATGATCTTTACTTTCGGCTTTTTAAATGTCCAGGTGCTTTGTGATTGGAAGAAAAAATGACATTGTCATTCGTTGCTGCCGGTCACCTGATCTCATCCAACCAAAGGTTTGAAACATCTGAATAGCATTTAGGAAAATCTTTTTTAGTTTAACAATCATAAGTTACAAAGTTAACAAACTTAAAAAAACATATGTATCATTTAACAATATGTATCTTAATACATACAATAGACATTGTCACAAGTAAAAATATATCAGAATGTATAAAAAGTAGCTGGTAAGAATCGACCAAAAGATGAAATACTTAAAACTGGTGTGTGATATACCACTACACCACTACTGCAACAGCTTACGAAAAAAGCCTCTTCATTCTATATCAAATCTATCTCATATAAAAATGTATTCTAAAGAAGGGCTTAGTACAATAATCAGGTTCAAACTTCAGATAATTAATGGACAAATATATTGGGGTTCAAACCACCTTCCACAAAATATATTATTTGTAGGTAGGTGTTTTTTTTTGTTTTTTTTTAACGACATCAAAAATTTCAGAAAAATGTAAAGAACAATGCTATTTCAAGTATTTCTTAATGCAGCTTTGGCTATAGCGCACTTGGTTTAGCACACCTTCACGTTAGCGTGTGGTGGGAAAGCCAGAACCAGGTCTATGGGGAGAGGGAGTTAGCGTGGCTGTGCTATCTGACTTCCATATATTAGCATGCCTGAAGATTTTGCTTGAGCGATAACTTTGAACTCTTAATATGAGCACAAGAATAAGAGCACCATTGATTAATATACATTAACGTTAGTGCTATTATTTTTGTCGTTACTGTTACTATGGTTATTTTACAACACCAAGGGCCAGATATCGAGTGGTGCACTTAATAAATTTTTCGTTCACACGCTAACTGCGCACAAAGTAAAAATGTATTGTGGCTGTGTTAGCGAGTGTATTACAAGTTGAAAGTAAAGTTAGAGTGAGAGAGAAAGACGGATGCATGCTAATTTCAAGACTTTGGATACCGCGCTAACTTCTTCTACCCATAGACTTCTAAGGGGTGTGCTGTAAAAAAAATCTAGCAGTTATCGTTCTCGTGCTACCCCGACACCATGGTAGACCAACTGCGCTAAACCCGAAGTGAGTTAGAAATACTTTAAATTCCTATGTTCTTCACATAGAAGAAAATGTTGTTTTTATTTAAAACTATATATATATGTGTGTGTGTTATTTTTTTTGTAATATAAATAAATATATATTTATACATATACATAAATATATATATATATATATGAATATATACAGATATATATATATACATATTGAAATAACAAGAGTATTGCATTGAGCAATGATACTTTTTTATTAGACTAACTATACATTTATAAGTTCACAAGCTTTCGGAAGAACTGGACTAACACGGCTGCTCCAATCAACGTGACTAAATATATATTGTATATACATATATACACGTGCATAAATATATATATATATATA